>NW_027361707.1:53732500-53875000 GCF_039654945.1 Dendrobates tinctorius
TCCGCTGGCAGGGGCCCCCATAGCAGCTGCATAGTGTGCAACACACCACTGGCTGGGGGCCCCTGGAGCAGCGGGGGCCCTAGGCAACTGCTGGCCCTGTATGCCAGCAGGTGCCAGGGCCCACCAGATGCCAGGGCCCACCGGAGAATCCTCCGGTTCTCCGGTGGGCCAGTCCGACGCTGCCCTTAACTGTGGTTGCCTTTTTCACTGCTGCATCACACTGTTGACTCATGCAGTTTGTGGTCTATTAGTATACCCAAGTCCTTTTCACACGTGCTGCTGCTTAGTTCTATTCCTCACATTCTGTAGATGTAATTTTCACTTTTCTTGCCCAGATTTAGAATTTTGCATTTCTTCCTGTTAAATACCATTCTGTTAGTCACTGCCCATTGTTCAAGCTTATCTAGACCCTTCTGAATCCTTTCTCTGTCTTCTCTAGTGTTAGCTAACCCTCTGAACTTTGCATTGTATGCAAATTTGATTAGTTTACCTTCAGTTTCCTTATTTAGATCATTTATAAAAATGTTGAACAACACTGGAGCCAGGACAAAGCCTTGTGGTACCCCAATTAAAACACTCTTTGAGTACGATCACTGAGCCAGTTATGAATCCACCTAACCGAAACCTTGTCAATCCCATACTTGGTCATTTTTTTAATAAGGATAGTATGATATACAGTTATGCTCAAAAGTTTACATACCCTGGCAGAATTTTTGCTTTCTTGGCCTTTTTTCAGAGAATTTGAATGATAACACCAAAATTTTTTCTCCACTCATGGTTAGTGGTTGGGTGAAACCATTTATTGTCAAACTACTGTGTTTTCTCTTTTTAAATCATAACGACAACCCAAAACATCCAAATGACCCTGATCAAAATTTTACATACTCGGGTGATTTTGGCCTGATAACATGCACAGAAGTTGACACAAATGGGTTTGAATGACTACTAAAGGTAACATCCTCACCTGTGACTTGTTTGCTTGCAATCAGTGTGTGTGTGCATATAAGCTGAGTGAGTTTCTGGGATTCAGACAGACCCTTGCATCTTTCATCCAGCCACTGACGTTTTTGGATTGTGAGTCATGGGGAAAGCAAAAAAATTGTCAACGGAGCTATAGGAAAAGAAAGTTGATCTGTATAAAATAGGAAAGGGATACAAAAAGATAACCAAGGAATTGATAATGGCAGTTGGCAGCGTTCAAACTGTGATTAACAAATTGAAAATCAGGGGCTCTGTGAAAACAAAACCAACAAAAATTTTGTCCACAACTGCCAGGAAAATTGTTTGGGATGCAAAGAAAAACCCACAAATAACATCAGCTGAAATACTGGACTCTCTGAAAACTAACGGTGTGGCTGTTTCAAGATGCAGAATAAGGATGTGTGGCACCCCTGAGGCTTCAGTCGCCACAGAGGTACTGCACCTTCTCCTAAGGTGTAGTGCGGCACCATCCAGGTAAGGTGGGAACTCCTGACCACGCTCCACACCTGCATTCCACACACAGGATAGTTCAGTGGGGCCACCTAACAGCTTCATGCTGGGGGTCAGCAGAGCACCCCTCGTGGAACCCTGCTTCGTAACACGAGATGTGCTGGGAGGCGGGTGGAGAGAGATGATACAAAAGAGAGGGAAGAGTGAAAGTTAGTAGTTAGTTGGTTGGAGGAGAGAGAAGAGAGAAGATGGGTGTCTGAGGGACGTGCTGCAGCAGGTCCCAGTGATCTGGGCTGCTGGCACGAGAAAGACCAGAGAAAGAGACTGATAACCTAACCTTCCATAAGAGAGAGAGAACAGATCGGAACGAAGGAGAATAGAAGGACGGTGGGAAGCAGGTTGAGAAAGAGAGAGAACCCTTCCAGTCCAGAGAGCGCAAAGGCCTGGGCCCGGTCCCTGAGGTTGATTGGATCTTTATGTCCGGCAAAAGACACCGGAGGAGTAGTGAGCCGCTAACGCCTTGCTCCCATCATAGACTTGGGACACAACAGCATCTGAATAGAGAGCCGGGACGCAGAGTGGAGTCCCCGAAGCAGGCTACAGCTGTCTGTCATACAAGTAAAGACTAGGAACACCTATAGAGAGGCATTCCAGGGTAACTAAGTACTGGAGTGCTTCGCACCTAAAGGCGCATTGGAGGAGTCGTTCAGTAAGGTACATTTTGGCGGAGTGTGGAAAGGAGAATCCTATCCTGCCTGGAGGTTGACTGGAGCCCTGACCTGGACAACACAGTACAGAGGCAGGCAGTTGTGTGAACTGCAAACAGTGAGTAAAGCTTTGGAACCGCATACTCTGGTGTCCTCCAGTCATTCCAGCACCACTACACCTGGGTACCAACCTCCATACCATTCTGCGCCTCTCCTCATCCATTGCACCTACACTGCCCTGGGACTACAGCTCCACCTGTGGGGAGCTATACCATCTCTGCTGCACCACACCATCAGTCCCAGCGGATCTGTATGCAGCGTTGGCGTACCATCTTACTTGCCAAACACCACGGGTGGCGTCACGAACTATTCTACCATTAACTACATCACCGCCATTGATATTGGGTGCCCAGGGTAACGGACCGGGTCACCGCTGCTGTGACACATTCCCGCCTTGACACTGGCCTGGTACCGAGTACCCCGCTGCCCTGGGTGTGCGAGGGCGACCCAGATGCACGTGAAGAAAAATGGGCTGCATGATCGAGTCGCCAGAAGAAAGCCATTACTGCGCAAATGCCACAAAGTATCTCTCCTACAATACGCAAAACAGCACAGAGCCAAGCTCAAAACTTCTGGAACAAGGTAATTTGGAGTGATGAGACTAAAATAGAACCTTTTGACCACAACCATAAATGTTACATTTGGAGAGAGGTCAACAAGGCCTATGATGAAAGGAACACCATTACTACGGTAAAGCAAAACACAAGGCCAAGTCAACCTGTCATTAGCTACAGCAGAACAAAATGAAGGTTCTGGAGTGGCCATCTCAGTCTCCTGATCTCAATATCATTGAGCCACTCTGGGGAGATCTCAAATGCGCAGTTCATGCTAGACAGACCAGGATTTTACATGAACTGGAGGCTTTTTGCCAAGAAGAGTGGGTAGTTTTACCATCTGAGAAAATAAAGAACCTCATCCACAACTACCACAAAAGACATCAAGCTGTCATTGATGTTAGAGGGGGCAATACACGGTATTAAGAAATGGGATATGTAAACTTTTGAACAAGGTCATTTGGATGTTTTGGGTTCTCATCATGATTTAAAAAGAGAAAATACAGTAATTTGACATTAAATGGCTTCATCCAACCACTAACCATGAGTGGAGAAAAAGTTCTGGTGTTATCATTCATATTCTCTGAAAAAAGGCAAAGAAATCAAAAATTCTGCCAGGGTATGTAAACTTTTGAGCACAATTGTACTTTATCAAATGTTTTGCTGAAGACAAGATATACTATATTTCCCTGATCCACCCAGTCAGTGATTCCATCATAGAAGGAAAACAGATTAGTCTGGCATGACTTGTTTGCTACAAGCCCACACTGGCACTGGTTAATGACTGTATTCTTATCCAAGTACATGCTGTTATCTCTTTCAATAATCTAGGACAAAGTGTGGGGAGGTTGATCTGGTGGATGGATCTGCCTGTGTTGAGGAGGCAGAGAGATAGTTCAGTGTACGAATGGAAGCACTGAGATGAAGAGAAAAAGGGTACCGTGCTGGACATGACCATTAGAGGGCAGTGGGGAGCTTAGGAGAGACTGGTTACGTAACTGCCAGGGGTCAAGGTCACTGTCATTGGCTAAAGGTGACTGTCAGGTGATAGTGGGCGGAGCTACCAGGGCAGGTAGTATAAAGGCTGAGGGAAGGTTCCAGAAGTTCCAGTCAGCCAGGGGAGCTCACTAGATAGGAGGGTCTGCTGCGAAGTGAAAGGAAGCGGAGGGCCCTCAGAGAGTATCTGACAGGAGAGACGGTCACGGGGGGTGACCCAAAAGGACAGTGGCGTCAGACAGACGGTCTGAGAGCGACAAATAATGGTGTACTTTGAATGTCGAACTGCTGTGGTGGATGGTGCCTAGAGCAGCCATAGTGGACAGAGTCACAAAGGACGCCACGACGGTGACAATAAAAGAGAAGGTACCCCGGGTCTGTGTATAAAGGAGATGTGAAGTTCCTGTAACAAAGTGTTGGAAGTCGTCCAGAACGGTGAATAAAAACAGATCTGTTGAACTCAATTTTTGTCTCAGTCTCCAGTCTGTCGACGCTAAGAAGTGGGTAACCCCCCAGTCCTGTTGGATCAGCACCACCTCAGCACCCCCCTCGCCTACCCTACAAAAGGAAAAAAAATATATACTGTATACGTACAGTATGTGTATTGTGTTAGCCAGTAGAAAGAAAAATAATAAAATTTGAGTGTCCATAGTGGTTGATACCTTTCAATGGCTAGCTGAAAAGATCGTAACAAATTGCAAGCTTTCGAGACTACTCGGGTCTCTTTATCAGGCATAGAATAACACAAAATCTGAAGAGTCCCATATTTATACACAACAGGGCACAGGAATAATAAAATATATAAGACAAGTGATGTGAAGCAGAACTATCAATATGGGAAAAGGAAGAAGCAGTTGTAGCCATAAATATTGGAACAGTTAATTGATAAGCAGTGTGAAAGTTCTTTGTCCTGTGATTGAGGTCTCGTCCATGGTTGTGATGGTACAAAAGGTCTGAAGAGTACATTCCTTAGATGATGTAGAAAGACATAAATCCATGCAACACATTCATTCCTGCATTGACTATGTCAAAGGTTGTCATAAGTTTGTACTCACAAATTTTTCTGTCTCTCTGAGATTTGAAGTTGCTTTGTAATAAGAGTCATTTCATGCCCATGATGGTGTAATTTCATGTCCATGCCCATGACCAGGGATACAATAATGTTTGGCCACAAGTAGATCAATTCATTTTTCTTTTATTGTGTGGTGATGAGAATTCATCCTTGTTCTAAGTTTTTGCCCTGTCTCCCCTACATACAGACCCCCAGGGACATTTGGATACATAATTAAGTACACCTCATAAGATGTGATGCAGCTGAAAGTACCTGGGATCTTTTAGTCCTGATGTGAGATGGGGATCTTTATCTTCTCCGTGGTCATTATATATTAACAGGTTTTTTCTGGTTGCATGGACAGGTTCTTGTAGCTGTTGGAGAGGACAAGGAGCTTCTGACAATTATGCGTCTTAAATTTGGGGGCTACCTAAAATACAAAAGTGGGGGATCTGGAAATATAGATTGGATTTGGGCAACTTGTTGTAATAAAGGTTTTAGTTTCCATGCAGCTCCCCTTAGCACCTCCAGATTTGGATTCTAGGTGACTTCTAGAGGCACCTTGTTGCTTTCTTGTTTAGTTTTGTAATGTTGGAGATGATTCCTTGATAATAATGTGGCTCTTGCAATCTCATTTTTAATTGTTCTTGGATGGTCTTTCTCACAGCACCAAGGTGTTTGTCCATAGGGTTGGAACATATATGATTGTGTCTGATGGCTTGATACAGTTTTTATGTGTTTTGGATCAAAACTGTCCTATTTAAAGCACGGTATGTTGGACTGTCAATTGGCTTCTGGTACAAAGACATCACAATTTCATTGTTCTGTAGCTTAATGATGGTGTCCAAAAAGTTAATTTCAGTACAGGAGTAGTTGAGTGTGAAGTTGATGGTGGGAAGAAATTGATTAAAGTGTTTACGGAACGTCTTTATCTGTTGCTCAAACTATGGACAGATAATTAAAATATCCTGATGAGACAGGAGGGCAAGAAGTCACTTTCGAGCTTGGCCATGAAAAGGCTTGCATACTGTGGAGCCATTTTACTAGAAGACAGCAAGTTACCCAGAGATGGAGTGTCAGGAGAAACAATCTCATACAGGTGTGTTTGCCAGACCTCAAATTTTATAATCTGCACTGCCGAGACACTTTCAGTTCACCATAAGTAAACCCTTCCCGACATGCGCCATATATATGCTGCTCTGCGGGAGCTGCGTTCCAACAAACAGCAGTAAATATATATGGCGCTGTGATCACGTGGCCTCACGCTGAGCGCCGCTGCGATCGGGTGCGGGTGTCAGCTCTATGTGAGAGCTGATGCCCTGCAGCAACGCCCATGATCAGTGCTATAGCCGTTTAACCCCTCTGATGCTGCTGTCAATAGTGACAGCGACATCAAGGGGCATTGAGCAGGGAGGGGGCTTCATGGAGACCCCCAGAAACAAGATGGCCGCAGGGTCCTTCAGGGAAAGTGGCATGTCAGTGCCTGCTTAGAGCAGGAGCTGAAACGCCTCCTTTCCTGCTTGTTATATGCTGATCTGATGTTCTGCAGTGCTCTGTGTGCACTTTATCTAATACCGTTTTCTAATGGAATATATACGATGTCTTTGATCACTGGGCCGGGCATCAAATTTTAAAGCCCAGAAGGGAGGGTCTATTTAATAAAGGCTCTCCTGATTTGTTCACTGTCATAGAGTTGGATATATATTATTAGACTTGTGACGTATCGTATATTTATATATTCATTTTTTGGTTTGTCTTTGGGAGATATTGTTTAATTTCTTCTCTCTCATCTATATGTTTTCCCTCCTGTTTTAACAGGAATATCTAGGGGAGTGAGAGAAAGTCCTCGATGAGTGGGAGTGTCAAAAAATCGTACTTATAGGATGCCAACCTCCACTGCTAGGCAGACCAAAGACCAGGTTTATTGTTGGGTCTCTATAGGTTTTTCAAGTGTTTTGTGGTCTATTTTTGGTATCTAACCAATTAGTTACACTGGGTAGGCTTTTTTTAGTAATAGTTAAAAAAAACTTTAATATTTTAAGGGTACATGTTCACAGTTAAATTTCTTTTCCCAATTGTATATGATTTTGATACATAGTATTTATACATTCAGCAGAAATTGTGGGGCAAATTCCCGTGCCATTTTTACCCATTTCCCAGTGTAAAAATTTAAAACTTGGGGCTAACATTCAATCTTTTGGGTAAAAATGTAAATTATTTTTTCTTCACTGACCAATGGTATTAAATTCTGTGACACACCTGTGGTGTCAATATAATCACTACATCCCTACATGAATTCATTGAGAGGTTTAGTTTGTAAAATGGGGTCACTTATGGGGGTTTCTGCTGTTCTGTCACCTCAGGGGCTCTGCCAATGTAACACCTGCAAACAAGTGAAACAAAATCATCACTGTAATATGGTGTTTCTTCCCTTTGCTCTATGCCTCAAAAGTAGTTTTTGACCACATGTGGGGTATCGGTGAACTCAGGAGAAATTGCACAACAAATTTGGGGGGACAATTTCTCCTGTTACCCTTGAGAAAATGCAAAATTTGGAGCTAAAAAAGATTTATCTGAGAAAAATGTGATTTTTTTTTAATTTTCACGGTTCTACATTATAAACTTCTGTGAAGCACCTGGGGGTTCAAGGTGCTCAATACACATCTAGATAAGTTACCTAAGTGGTCTAGTTTCCAAAATGGGGTCACTTGTGGGGGGTTTCCACTGTTTAGGCACATCAGGGGCTCTCCAAACATGACATGGCGTCTGTTAATTATGGCAGCAAATTTTACATTCAAAAAGTGAAATGGCACCACTCCCCTTCCGAGCCCTGCCGTGCACCCAAACAGTAGATTTCCCCCACATATGGGGTATCGGCATGCTAAGGAGAACTTGCACAACAAATTGTATGGTCCATTTTTTCCTGTGACTCTTGAGAAAGTAAAAAAAAAAGGTCTAAAGGAAATTTTTTGTGAAAGAAAGTTAAATGTTTATTTTTTCATTCCACATTCCATTAATTCCTGTGAAGCAACTGAAGGGTTAATAATCTTCTTGAATGTGGTTTTGGATACCTTGAGGGGCGCAGTTTTTAGAATGGTGTCACTTTTGGATATTTTCTATCATATAGGCCCCTTAAAGTCACTTCAAATGTGATGTGGTCACTAAAAAATGGTTTTGCATATTTTGTTGTAAAAATGAGAAATTGCTGGTCAACGTTTAACCTTTCTTAACTATTTTGTGTGATATTACTAAGGGCATATAAATTAAAAGTTTGAAAATTGCTAAATATTGCCAAATTTCCAATTTTTTCACACATAAACGCAAGTCATATCAAAGAAATTTTACCACTAGCATGAAGTACAATATGTCACAAGAAACAAATCTCAGAATCAGCGGGCTCCATTGAAGCATTACGGAGTTATGACCTCATAAAGTGACAGTGGTCAGAATTGTAAAAATTGTGAAAATGAGGATGAATGAACTCAATCAATCAATCAATCAAATTTATTATCGCCAAGTACATATTACATATATACAAGGAATTCTTTGTGGCAAAGAGATCAACATGATCTCCATGAGTTCATTCATCCTCATTTTCACAGTCTTTTACTAGGCATTGCTCCTACCAGCCAGTTTCCTACTCCACACTGATGAGGGGCAATACCCCGAAACAGCTGTCTGTGGATGGATACCATGTTTTGGCATAGGTGGTTTCCTTCATTGGAGACTGCCCTTCCCGTGGTTGTTCCTTCCCGGGGAAAGACCTGGCTAGTCATTGCTTGCGTTGAGAAACATGTGATGGTGTCTCCGCGGCTTCTGTTTTGCAAGAATTGTAAAAATTGTCCTGGTCAGGAAGGTGAAAACAGACTTTGGGGTGAAGGGGTTAAGAGTGCTATACGCAACAGAAACGTGTAGGTGCCACATGCTTGTGTCTCTTACTATTGATAAGAAATATCAACAATTGTTAAGAAGACAAAAGGGTAAATGACAGTATTTAGAGGGTCAGTGCACGAAATGTTCAGTATGGGAGGAAATGAACTGGAAATACAAGAAGTTTAATTGTTCAAGCAGACATATTGTATTGCATACTATGTAATTCTACACCATGTATGCTGCAAAATTTGATTTATATCGCTCTTGCTTATTATAAGACATTACAGCCTACTTTAAAGATAAGCAAAACCAGAAAACATTTTTACAGTGAATATCCACCTATGAATACCATTTCCCAATTTAAAATTATATTTCTTTCCTTATTAATTTATTTTTTTTTTTGCTCTACTGGATGAATGGGCAAACAATTTCCAAGACACCTCCAAAATCTTGCAGAAAGTTTTTTCAGAAGAGTTGAGCTTTTACAGCTGCAAAGGATGGACCATCTCCATATTAAAAGGGGTTGTCTTCATTCAGAAAACTTTGGTTTTAACCCCTTAAGCCCCAAGGGTGGTTTGCACGTTCATGACCGGGCCAATTTTTACAATTCTGACCACTGTCCCTTTATGAGGTAATAACTCTGAAACTCTTCCATGGATCCCGGTGATTCTGACACTGTTTTCTCGTGACATATTGTACTTCATGTTAGTGGTAAAATTTCATTCCAATAACTTGCGTTTATTTGTGAAAAAAATGGAAATTTGGCGAAAATTTTGAAAATTTCGCAATTTTCCAAATTTGAATTTTTATGCCCTTAAATCACAGAGATACAGCACACAAAAAACTTGATAAGTAACATTTCCCACATGTTTACTTTACATCAGCACAATTTTGGAAACAAAATTTTTTTCGTTAGGAAGTTATAAGGGTTAAAAAATTGACCAGCGATTTCTCATTTTTGCAACACCATTTTATTTTTACGGACCACATCACATTTGAAGCTCTATATGATAGAAAATACCCAAAAGTGACACCATTCTAAAAACTGCACCCCTTAAGGTGCTCAAAACCACATTCAAGAAGTTTATTAACCCTTTAGGTGCGTCACAGGAATTTTTTGAATATTTAAAAAAAATGAACATTTAGCTTTTTTTCACAAAAAAAATATTTCAGGCTCAATTTTTTTTATTTTACCAAGGGTATCAGGAGAAATTGGACTGGAAAAGTTATTGTGCAATTTGTCCTGAGTACGCTGATACCTGATATGTGGGAGGGAACCACTGTTTCGGCGCATGGCAGAGCTCAGAAGGGAAGGAGCGCCGTTTGACTTTTTCAATGCAAAATTGGCTGGAATTCAGATCGGACGCCATGTCGCGTTTGGAGAGCCCCTGATGTACCTAAACAGTGGAAACTCCCACAAATGACCCCATTTTGGAAACTAGACCCCCTGAGGAACTTATCTAGATATGTGGTGAGAACTTTGAACCCACAAGGGCTTCACAGAAGTTTATAACGTACAGCGGTACAATTAAAAAATCATATTTTTCCCACAAAAATGATCTTTTCACCCCCAATTTTTATTTTGCCAAGGGTAACAGGACTCTAAAAGTTATTGAGAAATTTGTCCTGAGTATGCTAATACCCCACATGTGGGGGTAAACCACTATTTGGGTGCATGGCAGAGCTCGGAAGGGAAGCAGTGCCATTTGACGTTTTTGGCTGGAATTGAGATCGGACACCATGTCACGTTTGGAAAGCCCCTGATGTACCAAAACAGTGGAAACCCCCCACAAATGACACCATTTTGGAAATCTAGATGTGTGGTGAGATCTAGACGCCCAGGCATCTATCTAGATGTGTGGTGAGAACTTTGAACCCCCCAGTGCTTCACAGAAGTTTATAATGCCTGGCGTGAAAGTAAAAAAATCATATTTTTTCCACAAACATGATCTTTTAGTCACCAATTTTTTTATTTTCCGAAGGGTACCAGGAGAAATGGGACCCCAAAAGTTGTTGTCCAATTTGTCCTGAGTACGCTGATACCTCATATGTGGGAGAAAACTACTGTATGGGCACACGTCGGGGCTCGGAAGGGAAGTAGTGACGTTTTGGAATGCAGACTTTGATGGAATGCTCTGCGGGTGTCATGTGTGTTTGAAGAGCCCCTGATGTACCTAAACTATTGAAACTCCCCACAAGTGACCCAATTTTGGAAACTAGACCCCCCAAGGAACTTATCTAGATGTGTGGTGAGCACTTTGAACCCCCCAGGGCTTCACAGATGTTTATAATGCACGGGCATGAAAATAAAAAAAATCGTATTTTTTCCACAAACATGATCAATTAGTCCCCAATTTTTTTTATTTTCCCAAGGGTAACAGGAGAAATTGGACCCCAAGAGTTGTTGTCCAATTTGTCCTCAGTACGCTGATACCTCATATATAGGAGAAAACTACTGTATGGGCACACGTCGGGGCTCGGAAGGGAAGTAGTGACGTTTTGGAATGCAGACTTTGATGGAATGGTCTGCGGGTGTCATGTGCGTTTGAAGAGCCCCTGATGTACCTAAACTATTGAAACTCCCCACAAGTGACCCCATTTTGGAAACTAGACCCCCCAAGGAACTTATCTAGATGTGTGGTGAGCACTTGGAACCCCCAAGTGATTCACAGAAGTTTATAACGCCCGGGCGTGAAAATAAAAAAATCATTTTTTTCCACAAAAATGATATTTTTGCCCCCAATTTTTTATTTTCCTAAGGGTAACAGGAGAAATTGGACCCCAAAAGTTGTTTTGCAATTTGTCCTGAGTACGCTGATACCCTATATGTGGGGGTAAAACACTGTTTGGGCGCATGGCAAAGCTTGGAAGGGAAGGAGCACCATTTGACTTTTTCAGCGCAGAATTGGCTGGAATTAAGATCCGACGCCATATTGCATTTGGAGAGCACCTGATGTGCCCAAACAGTGGAAACCCCCTATTCTAACTCCAACCCTAACCCCAACATACCCCTAACCCTAATCTCAGCCCTAACCCTAGCCCTAACCCTAGCCCTAGCCCTAACCCTTACCCTAATGGGAAAATGGAAATAAATACATTTTTTTTTTATTTTATTATTTTTCCCTAACAAAGGGGGTGATAACGGGGGGTTTGATTTACTATTTATAGCGGGTTTTTATGTTTGGCAGCTGTCACACGCTAAAAGATGCTTTTTATTGTAAAAAATAGTTTTTGCATCACCACATATTGAGAGCTATAATTTTTCCATATTTTGACCCACCCAGTCATGTGAGATCTTATTTTTTGCGGGACAAGTTGACGATTTTATTGGTACCATTTTCGGGCACGTGACATTTTTTGATTGCTTTTTATTCTGATTTTTGGGACACAGAATGAACAAGAACCAGCGTTTCATGAATTTCTTTTGGGGGGTGCGTTTACACCGTTCCGCGTGCGGTAAAATTGATAAAGCGCTTTTATTCTTCAGGTCAGTATGGTTACAGAGATACCTCATTTATGTTTTTTTTATGTTTTGGTGGTTTTATGCAATGAAAACTATTTTATATAAAAAAAAATTATTTTTGCATCGCTTTATTCTGCGAGCTATAACATTTTTATTTTTTTCGCTGATGACGCTGTATGGTGGCTCGTTTTTTGCGGGACAAGATGATGTTTTCAGCGGTACCATGGATATTTATATGCGTCTTTTTGATCGCGCGTTATTGCACTTTTTGTTCGGCGGTATGATAATAAATCATTATTTTTTGCTTTGTTTTTTATTTTTATTTTTAATGGGTTCGCTAAAGGGGTTAACTAATGGGACAGTTTTATAGGGCAGGTCGTTACGGACGCGGCGATCCCAAATATGTGTACTTCTATTGTTTTTTTTTTTTTTATTTCCAAAAAATGAATTTATTGGGGAATATTTTTTTTTTCTAATTTATTTAGCGATTTTTTTAAAATTATTTTTACACTTTTTTTTTTAACTTTATTAGGTTGTCCCAGGGAGGAAATCACTGTCCTATGACAGATCACTGATCTGTCACATCACAGATCACTGTGACGGATCAGCGATCTGTCACAGGCATAGACGCAGACTTCCTCATGCCTGCGCTTTGCAGGCACTGAGTAAGTCAGCTCCCTACAGGCCCCCGAAGGTCCCCGTCGCCATCTTGGATCTGGGGACCTGTAGGCAAAGAGACCCCCGCAGCAGCGCTGCACATTGCGCTGCAGTGGGGGGCTCAGGGAAGCACGGAGGGAGCCCCCTCCCTGCCGATGCTTCCCTTTAACCCCCGGTACACAGCGATCGTGTTTGATCGCGGTGTGCAAGGGGTTAACGTGTCGGGGTGGTCCGTGACCGCCCCTGACACATTGTGCTGGGTGTCAGCTGTGATAATTAGCTGACACCCGGCCACGATTAGCGGCGCTCACCACGTGGGCGCCGCTGATCGCTGTGACGTACTATCCCGTCCCTGGGAATTAAGTCCCAGGGCACATGGATGGGATAGTATGTCACATGGGATGAAGGGGTTAAGCTGGGAAATTTTCAAGAGAACTTATCTTTCCAGGGCCAGCGCAGGCTACCCACTGCCGATCCGGTCTGTGCTGTTTGTTTGCAACACTGACATCACGTTGATAATGCTATACCCAATCAGTTAGCTCAGCAGCTTGTGCCAACTTCATCGACAGAGATTGGGGTGCAAGAAGCGGGGAAGGTAAATAATAATCAGTTTACTATGTGATAGTGTAAGGGTGTAGACAGTGACTGTCGTGTTCCGGCCCCTGAAAACAATAATTGAGCAAAGTGAATAGTGTCATGCATTTTTGTACATGTATTGTGAATGATTTGTGAAGTGTGAACTATGTCATGCTGCGTTAGAAATGTGATGTGTGCTACTTTAGGAATGTAATGTGTAGTGATGTATAGTGTTTTAGGAAATGGTGCTGCTGTGTGGGTACCATAAAGATTAACGTGTTGGTCAATGGGCCTCTAGTTAGAAAAACTAGTTAGACAGTCTGTGTCGGGGGTACCAAACCAATGGGACCAGGGTCCTGCTGACTCCTGAGAAAAATGGATGACACGGTGTCCCAACCAGGTTGAAGAAACTTGACTGTTCCCCTGGACTGCCACTGCTGTTGTTGTGTTGGCCTGCAGGCCCAAAGAACTTGAACTCTTGGTTCTGGGATTCCAACCTAGTGGGACCGGGGTCATTCTGACCTATCAAGGAAGAGGACACTGCATACCCCCAGAAGAGAGGCTGCTATATGTTTCGCATTGTGTTTTAAGCATTGGTATCTTGAAGATTGTCACATGCTTGAGGACGACCATGTTCAAGAGGGGTGGAATGTAAGGGCTTGGACAGGGACAGTCATTTTCCTGCCCCTGAAGGCAACAATCGTGAATAGTGTCATGCATTTTTGTACATGCATTGTGATATGTGACGTGTGAACAACACTTGTGTGAAAAAGTGTTTTGAACTTCCCTGATTTCTTATTCTTTTGAATGTTTGTCACACTTAAATGTTTCAGATCACCAAACAAATTTAAATATTAGACAAAGATAACACAAGTAAACACAAAATGCCATTTTTAAATAAAGGTATTTATTATTAAGGGGAAAAGAAATTCAAACCTACAGGGCCCTGTGTGAAAAAAAGTGATTGCCCCCCTCTATCTTAAAACATATATTAACTGTGGTTCATCATATCTTTGGAAAGCTGAGTTAAAATTCCCTAGTCACACCCAGGTCTGATTACTTCAACACCTGTTCTCAATCAAGAAATCATTTAATCAGACTTACCTGACAAATCGAAGTAGAACAAAAGAACCTCAAAAGCTAGACATCATGCCATTATCCAAAGAAATTCTGGAACAAATGAAAAACAAATTAATGGAGAACTATCAGTCTGGAAAAGGTTATAAAGCAATTTCTAAAGCTTTGGGACTCCAGAGAACCACAGTGTGAGCCATTATCAACAAACGGTAAAGACATGGAAAAGTGGTGAACCTTCTCATGAGTGGCCGACCGATCAAAATTGCCCCAAGAGTGCAGCGACAACTCATCCAAGATGTCACAAAACACTCCACAACAACATGGCCTCATTTGCCTCAGTGAAGGTCAGAGTTCATGACTTCACTATAAGAAAGTGACTGGGCAAAAATGTCCTGCAAGGCAGAGTTCCAAGACGAAAACCACTGCTGAGCAATAAGAACATTAAAGTTCATCTCAGTTTTGTCAGAAACATCTTGATGATCACCAAGACTTTTGGAAGAATACTATGTGGACTGACAAAAGAAGGATTTAACTTTATAGAAAGTGTATATCCCATTACATCTAGCGTAGAAGTAACACATAATTTCAGAAAAGGAATATTATACCAACAGTAAAGTATTGTGGTGGTAGTGTGATGGTCTGGGGCTGTTTTGCTTTTTCAGGACCTGGAAGACTTGCTATGGTAAATGGAACCATGAATTCTGCTATGTACCAAAAAAATCCAGAAGGAGAATTTCCAGTCATCTGTTCGTGACCTCAAGCTGAAGCGCACTTGGGTTATGCAGCAATGACCCAAAACACACCAGCAAGTCTACTTTGAATGACTTAGGAAACACAAAATTAAGACTTTGGAGTGGCCTTGTCAAAGTCCTGACCTTAATCCGAATGAGATGGAGTGGCATAATCTTAGAAAGGCGGATCATACTCGGAAACCCTCCAAATGGGTTGAATTACAACAATTTTGCAAAGATGAGTGGGTCAAAATTCCTCCAGAGTGTTGTAAAAGACTCATTGCCAGTTATTGCAAATGTTTGATTGCAGTTGTTGCTGATAAGGGTCGCCCAACCAGTTATTAGGTTTAGGGGGCAATCACTGTAGGTTTGGATTTTTTTTCTCATAATAATAAAGACATTCATTTAAAAACAGAATTTCATATTTACTTGTGTTATCTTTGTCTAATATTTCAATTTGTTTGGTGATCTGAAACATTTAAGTGTAACAAGCATGAAAAAGATTAGGAAATCAGGAAGGGGCAAACACTTTTTCACACAACTGTATGTCATGCAACTTTAGGAATGTAATGTACAGTAATGCATAGTGCTTTAGGTAATGTTGCTTTTTTTTTGCAGCGCGTTTTTCCCCGCAAAAAAACGCATGGAAAAAACATCATATTTAAAGTCATTTTGAGGGGTGTACATGACAGAAAATACCCAAAAGTGCCACCATTCTAAAATCTAGACACCTCAAGGTGCTCAAAACCACATTCAAGAAGTTTATTAACCCTTTAAGTGCTTCACAGGAACTAAAGCAATGTGGAAGGAAGAAATTAACATTTAACTTTTTTTTGCAAAAAATTTACTTCAGAAGCAATTTTTTTTATTTTCACAAGTGTTAAAAGAGAAAATCAACCACAAAATTTGTTGTACAATTTCTCCTGAATACGCCGATACCCCATATGTGGGGGTAAACCACTTTTTCAGCACACGGCAGAGCTCGCAAGGGATGGAGCGCCGTTTGACTTTTTCAACGCAGAATTGGCTTGAATTGAGATTGGATGCCATGTTGCGTTCGGAGAGCCCTTAATGTGCCTAAACAGTGGAAAACTACAACAAGTGACCCCATTTTGCAAACTAGACCCATTAAGGAACTTATCTAGATGTGTGGTGAGCACTTTGAACCTTCAAGTGCTTCACAGAAGTTTATCAGATTCAAAGGAATAAATTTTATGATGAAGAAGTTTCTAACTTCAAAACGCGTTGGGAAATAAAAATATAAAGTACACACCTTTGAAGGAGTGATTGTTCAGCAGCGCACGTTAATCCATAAAATTTATTCCTTTGAATCTGATGATTCGTGGTCACGACGTGGCCATTTGGAAGTGCAGCAGGCTGACCCTTGTTCCTTTTTGTTTGAAACTCTCCTACATATGGTGAGTATAATATATTGAATATATCTATTTTTTCTCGGATAAGACCCTATTGCGCTCTTTGCCTTTCAGTTGTAACCATCACAGAAGTTTATAACGTAGAGCCGTGAAAATAAGAAATCCATTTTTTCCCACAAAAATGATCTTTTCGCCCCCAATTTTTTATTTTTACAAGGGTAACAGGAGAAATCATACCCCCACAGTTATTGTGCGATTTGTCCTGAGTATGCTGATACCCCATATGTGGGGGGAAACCACTGTTTGGGCGCATGGGAGAGCTCGGAAGGGAAGGAGTGCCATTTTGGAATGCCGACTTTGATGGAATGGTCTGCGGGCATCATGTTGCATTTGCAGAGCCCCTGATGGGCCTAAACAGTGGAAACTCCTAACAAGTGACCCCAATTTGGAAACTAGACCCATTAAGGAACTTATCTAGATGTGTGGTGAGCACTTTGTACCTTCAAGTGCTTCACAGAAGTTTATAACGTAGAGCCGTGAAAATAAAAAATCAATTTTTTTCCACAAAAATTATCTTTTCGCCCCCAAATTTTTATTTTTACAAGGGTAACAGGAGAAATCATACCCCCACAGTTGTTGTGCAATTTGTCCTGAGTACGCCGATACCCCATATGTGGGGGGGAACCACTGTTTGGGCGCATGTGAGAGCTCGGAAGGGAAGGAGTGCCATTTTGGAATGCAGACTTTGATGGAATGGTCTGCGGGCATCATGTTGCGTTTGCAGAGCCCCTGATGGGCCTAAACAGTGGAAACACCCCACAAGTGACCCCATTTTGGAAATTAGACCCCCTAAGGAACTTATCTAGATGTGTGGTGAGCACTTTGAACCCCCAAGCGCTTCACAGAAGTTTATAAACCCAGAGCCGTGAAAATAAAAAGTCTTCTTTCCACAAAAGTGATTTTTTAGTCCCCAATTTTTAGACCCCCAAAGTTGGTAAATAGTGGAAACCCCTCAATTCTTGCTCCAACCCTAACCCCAACATACCCCTATCCCTAATCCCAACCCTAACCCTAATCCCAACCCTAATCGCTAATCCTAAATCTAACCCTAATCCTAGTTCGCCCTAACCCTAATTCTAACCCTGGCCCCAACCCTAACCCTAGCCCAACCCTAACCCTAGCCCTAGCCCTAACCCTAGCCCAACCCTAACCCTAGCCCTAGCCCTAACCCTAACCCTAATGGAAAACTGAAAAAAAAATATTTTCTATTTCATTATGTTTGCCTATATAAGGGGGTGATAAACGGGGGGGTTATGTACTATTTTTTTTATTTTGATCACTATGATCGTTTATCATATTGATCAAAATAATGAATGGAATCTGCCAGCCGGAGCTGGCAGATTCCTGGCGGGTGCAGTTTGCATGCGCCCGCCATTTTCAAGATGGCGGCGCCCATCGGAGGACGCCGGCGGGACGCGGGACCACCGGGAGAGGACGGAGGACCACGGAGAGGTATCGGGGGGGATCGGAGGCCCTATTTCTCTCTCCTCTGATGTGCGATCACATCAGAGGAAAGAGAAATTTAATGCATAATCGCGGCTTCTTTTTTTGCGGTCGCCGTTATAGGGTTAATAACGGCGATCGCAAAAGCAGGGTCAGCAAAAACCGACCGATTCATGTTCTCTGGGGTCTCGGCTACCCCTGGCAGCCGAGACCCCGGAGAAAATCCGACACTGGGGGGCGCTATGTACTTTCTCCACAGCGCCGTGAATTAACGGCGCTGTGGTTTAAGTACCCTTAACTACCTCCGTTAAAAGGCGTATTGACGGTCGTTAAGGGGTTAAAAATAAACTATTATCACTTGTATTTTTATTTCATTTAACAAAATGCAAAGTGAATGAACGAAAGAGAAATTTAAATCAAATCAATATTTGGTGTGACCGCTATTTGCCTTCAAAATATCATCAAAGCATTAATTCTTCTAGGTACACCTTCACACAGTTTGTGGAGGAACTTGGCGGGGAGGTTGTTCCAGGCATCTTGGAGAACTACCCACTGATCTTCTGTGGATGTAGACTTGAGCAAATCCTTGTGTCTCTCCGTGTAATCTCAGGCAGACTGGATGATGTAAAAATCAAGGCTCTCTGGGGGGGCCATATCATCACTTCCAGAACTCCTTGTTCTTCTGTACACTTAAGATGGTTCTTAATGATATTGGCTGTGTGCTCAGGATCGTTGTCATGCTCTAGAATAAATTTGGAGACAATCAGATGCCTCCCTGATGGTATTGCATGATTGATAAGTATCTGCCTGTATTTTTCAGCATTTATGACAGTATTAATCTTAACCAAATTACCATCTCAATTTGCTGAAATGCAGTCCCTCCGCCTTGCTTCGCTGTTGCCCGCAGATGCTCATTATTGTGCCTCTGTCAAGCTCTTCTGTGAGCAATCTGCCTTCTGTTACAGCCAAATATTTCTTATTTTGACTCTTCCTTCCAAAGTACCTGCTGCTATTTTTCTGCACTCTGGTTCCTATTAGTGATGAGCGAGTATACTCGTTACTCGAGATTTCCCGAACATGCTCGGGTGATCTCCGAATATTTGAATGTGCTCAGAGATTTAGTTTCTGACGCCGTAGCTGCATGATTTACAGCTCCTAGCCAGCCTGAAAACATGTGTGGATTCCCTAACAAACAGGCAATCCCCACATGTGTTCAGGCTGGCTAGCAGCCGCAAATCATGCAGCTACGGCGTCAGAAACTAAATCTCCAATTGCATCCAAATACTCGGAGCACACCCGAGCATGCTCGGGAAATCTCGAGTAACGAGTATACTCGCTCATCACTAGTTCCTATGGCTTTGTGCATATTTGAGTCACTTGGCCTTATTTCCATGTGGAAAGTATTGCTTTTTGGCTTCAATTTTTCCATGAAGACCACTTTTTTGGTGTAGATGGAAACCATTGGTCACTGTCAGTTCTAAGCTGATGGCACTGGTGCACATATTCCAATTTCAATATGGAACTAAATTGATATGTCTTTCATCTGCTGCATTAAGTTTCCTTGGCCGACTACTGCGTCTTCTGTCTTCAGCGTTCCCCGTTTTTTGGTGCATCTTCAAAAGAGATTGAACAGCACATCTTGAAACCCCAGTCTGGTTTGAAATCTTTATATGAAGTAATCTTGTGCACAGCTATATTATTGGTGCCTACGTAGGTTCCCAAACCATAACAATATAAAAAATAACCTGGCACTCAAAATGAATTCAATTGAAAATTATTTTTTATTTCATCCCAGACAATGGAACGTTAAACGTTTGGATCCTAAAACATGGATCTTCATCAGTAACTTGAAAAATATACAATAATAAGTACGTGTGAAATCATAATAAAAGCCGGGGATATGAAAAAATAAATAATATATATACAGAAGTATATACAAAAAGTTAATTGCTTCAAGATGATATATGAGAAATATATCAGATAAGAGAGGAATATCTGGCACAATCTATATAAGGTGATAGAAGTATGGGAGGATTATGGGATGTTCCTCTGCCATCTACCTCAGGACCTTTTTTAGGTCAATGCAGATGCTTCCAAAAAGAAGACCTGACGGGGTAACAGACAGAAGAATCATCCAGGATCAAGCCAGAGTCACGAGATCTCAGGTACTGAATCACTGGTAGTGAGTGAATATTTCTTCAAAATCTTAGGACATACAGCGTATTACAGAAGGGACTTTCTTATTGTCCCTCCTACAAATGAAGGACATTTGACCTGGACAAGGACCTACAGCGTTTTTATCACCTTTTAAGACTTAAGGTTCACGTTGCTAGTATGCCGACCCAGGTCCTTGCACCTCCTATCACCAGTAATAGCAATATAATGTCTATTACACACCTAGGTCTTCGTAATAAAAGTTTCTTTCGCCCACCCCATGGATCTCATGCAGTTGAGACCTTTTTAGACTTTATTCAGAGGGCCTTTTGTTCCCTCAGAGATGACATTGACAAAGGGAGACTCTTTTATCTATCTAACCTTTCTAATATTCAACATCAAGCCCTCAAGTCTCTTCAAAATGATGATACCCTAATTATCAAACCCGCCGATAAGGGCGGTGCAATTGTAGTAATGGATAAATCGCAATATCTATCAGAAATTCGCCGACAGAGAATACATCAGTTTACTCCAGGCTCCCTAGGAACCCAACCCCTAACACCAAGGCCAAAATTGATAGCATCTTAGAGAAATATTCCAATTTGGGCATCCTTGATTCCATAACGTGTGACTCCCTCACAAAAGAGAACCCCATCACAACGGTCTTATATACCCTGCCCAAAATTCACAAGAATCTGGAAAACCCACCAGGGAGATCCATCGTGGCCTCCACAGAGTCCTTTTTATCTCCAATCTCTATTTTCTAGAGAAAATATTGACACCAATTATTCAAAATACACCAGCTTATCTCCTGGATACAGGAGAATTTCTTAAAATAATTGGGGAACAAAACAGGGTACCACCAAATACGATACTTGTCACTTTAGACGTAAAAGATCTTTACACCTCCATCCCCCACATAGAGGGTATCAATTCTTTTCACCATCTTCTCTCATCTACAAATATGAATAATGACCAGGTGAATCTGTGTGTGGACCTTCTCACACTTGTTTTATTCAATAACTTTTTCCTCTTTCAGGATACATTCTTTCTACAGACACGGGGCACAGCAATGGGCTCCAACGTAGCACCCCCTTATGCTAACGGATATATGGCGGATTTTGAAAATATGGTGATTTATAAGAATCAAATATTCGTCAGTAACGTTATCCTGTGGAAACGTTATATAGTCGATATCTTCTGCCTATGGGGGGACACGTTGAAATCCCTACATCAATTTTTTGAGGTTCTCAATACTCTTGGCCAGGTATTAAGGTCTCTATGTCACATCATTTGCATTACATCAATTTCATGGATACTATCGTGCAGATTGACCCTGATGGCCATCTATCCACGGATCTATACACTATACCCACGGATAGAAACAGTATACTTCATTTCAACAGTTTTCATCCTACTTCTGTAAAGCGTTCAATTCCCATATACCAATTTCAACGGTTAATCGAACTGTCTCCGATACCTCCTAACGTGTCTTGCGTTTAGAAGAAATGACATCCAAATTAAAAAAAAGAGGCTATCCTTCAAGCATCCTTGGCTCTTCAAGGAATTCATCTCCATCAAACTCCAGGGAAAGGTCCATTGAACGCATCCCGTTTGTACATTCCATCCGTTTGCCTTCATTTTACATAAGGCCAACCGTAGACACTGGCATCTATTGTCAGCTGCATACCCCAATGTCACGGAGTTCCACAAACCGTTTCTACCCTGCTTTAAGAGACCACCAAATTTAAAGAATAATTTAGTAAGAGCGGATAAAGGCTCTACACAGCCCCCCCAAAAAACTTTTTTTCTAAACCTAAAACAGAGACATTTCCCTGTCTTCACTGCACCCAATGCAATAATGTCCTTAAGGGTAGCATTTTTCATCACCCTCATTCAGGCAAAGTCTTTCATATTAGGGATTTTTCAACCTGCGATACCTTTGCTATCTATCTTATTAAATGTCCCTGCGGGTTACTTTACATCGAAGAAACAACCCAGCAGATCCGTGATAGAAACTCCAAACACAAATCCACGATTCGCTGCAAGAATTTACTCCTTCCGATTCCCAATCATTTCCATACACAGGGACATTCTGTTTCACAGTTAAAATTCCAGGTAATTGAGAGTGTACCCCTCCCCCCCAGAGAAGGGGTGGTGATAGGATATCCAGACTAAAAAAATGTGAAGCATACTGGATTCATACCTTAGAAACTCTTGCTCCGAAAAGGTATGAACAGGGAATATGATTTATTGTCATTCTTATGATTCATATGTGACATTCCTTGTTTATATAGTCAAATTGTGATTTTTCCCTTTTCTTGATTGATATGCTTATGTGCTCATGTGGTTGATTGTCTACTAATATTCCGTTTCTATTTTTAGAGCCGTCTATACTGAACCACGGATATCATCTATCACAAGCACCTGTCTGGCATATTGAATAGCTCATCGATAACTTCACTTTATCCTGAAAAATCCAACTGATTACTACTCCCTTTTCTCAATAAGGCTAAATCTCTTTATTCATAAAATGTTTTACTTATAATTTTACATCTTTACTTTCCTTTTTGGACACCTCTCCGCCCGCTATCCTATCAGTAACGCCCACTTCCTTTTCATATATGTAACAGTATTCCATCTTATAATAGTAAATAATAATCTTTATTTTTATATAGCGCTAACATATTCCGCAGCGCTTTACAGTTTGCACACATTATCATCCCTGTCCCCGATCGGGCTAACAATCTAAATTCCCTATCAGTATGTCTTTGGAATGTGGGAGCAAACAGGAGTACCCGGAGGAAACCCACACAAACACGGGGAGAACATACAAACTCCTTGCAGATGTTGTCCTTGGTGGGATTCAAACCCAGGACTCCAGTGCTGCAAGGCTGCAGTGCTATCCACTGAGCCACCGTGCTGCCCACCATCTTCCACCATAACAATGGCAGTGGAACGCTCATAATTAGCGGTGAAACGCACGGCCATGTTTTTTGACCTCACTTCCGGTTAGTGATGCAAGGTGAAACGCATATCCGCCTTTTGGAATGCAAAAACACACCCACTGACACGATTTCCGGTCTCCCTCCTGGCGTTGCACTGTTCCTTCTCCTGCCCACCAGCCTATTTATGCCTGGACACCTGTAGCACACAGCAGACCAGCGGCAGAAGCCGGGTCTACACCACCGGGATACAGGTAATGTCCACATAGCCACCTACGTCGGTTGTTCAACGGGTCACCGCTCCTATGCCTCATTTGGAGCCTTTTTTCTGTTACATGCTGCTACTACAAGCCTTCCTCACAGACTGAAATCAGTTCAGTCCATTCATATACTGGTATGGTTAACCCTTAAAGGCCTTACTTAAACTTCACAGACGGTTTACGCAGCACTATACAGCTGAAAAATAAAGCCGCACGTTTTTTCTTCACAGGCCGTAATTCATGTAGCCTTCCTCAAAAATGTATAACACAAACGAGCGCTTTTAATGTGGGTATGTTCAACCCAGAGGGGTGTCCCTTCATCACCATTTATCACCATATATTCTATAGCGTTCTCTCTTATTTATCACAGGTCTTAACCCTATAGATATCTCTTTTTGATCTCACTCTGGTTCTATTTCTCTCTGGAGTACGGTATGTTAATCCTCCCATCCTTCTATCACCTTATATAGATTGTGCCAGATTTTCCACTCTTCTCTGATATATTTCTCATATATCATCTTGAAGAAATGAACATTTTGAATATACTTCTGTTTATACATTATTTATTTTTTCATATCCCCAGCTTTTATTATGATTTCACACGTACTGTGTTATTGTATATTTTTCTAGTTACTGAAGAAGATCCATGATTTAGGATCAAAACGTTTAACGTACCATTGTCTGGGATGAAATAAAAAATCATTTTCAATTGAATTCAAGTTGAATGTCAGGTTCTTCTTTATATGGTTTGAAATCTTTGACACGGAGAGTCCTTGTTGATGCAGTATAACCTTATGTCTTGTGGCTGTGTTCAATCTGTACAAGATGTAAGAACTGTGACATGAAACTTTTCTTTCACAACCTCACCTTTGTAGCAAAGTTTGGCTGTTCCTCACCCAGTTTCCTACATAGTTGTTTCTGTTTCAGTTAACGACTGTGTTTCAACGTACATATGACAATGACGGTCGTTGTCACTTGTTTGGTATAATTAGTTGCTCATACACCTGACTATAAGCCTACAAAATCCCTGAGTTTGTACAGGTGTGCAAAAAAATGGTAAAAATAATTAATGATGTTTTCAAGAATGGGTTGGTCACATCAAATTTTCATTTATCTTAGATTTTTTTTCTGCATTCACTTCGCAATTTGCTAGCTGATAAAAGTAAATGATTTTATTTGTGAAAGTAATACTTTTTTTTCTTCACTGGCCTAAAACTATATATATATATATATATATATATATACATATATATTAGCTATGAACCAGTTCTATGCGGGCATTTTTATTGGTATATGGTCTCCCATCCTGGTATGTGCTACCCCCCTCCTATCCTGGTGTTCATGGCACCCCTCATCCCTATCCTGGTATGCATGGTACCCTCACCCCCCCAATCCTGGTAAGCATGGCACCCTATTCCTCATCCTGGTGTGCATGGTCTCCTCACCCCCCAATCTTGGTATGCATGGCCCCCTCACCCCCCAATCCTGGTATGCATGGTCCTCTTACCCCCCCAATCCTAGTATGCATGGTCCCCTCACCCCCCAATCCTGATATGCATGCTACCCCTCACCCCCCAATCCTGGTATGCATGGTCCTCTCACCCCCAATCCTGGTATGAATGGTCCCCTCACCCCCCAATCCTGTTATACAGGATCCCCTCACCCCCCTTTTCGTGGTATGCATGGTCCCCTCACCCTCCTTTCGTGGTATGCATGGTCTCCTCACCCTCCTTTCGTGGTATGCATGGTCCCCTCACTCCCCTTTCATGGTATGCATGGTCCCTCACTCCCCTTTCATGGTATGCATGGTCCCTCACTCCCCTTTCATGGTATGCATGGTCCCCTCACTCCCCTTTCGTGGTATGCATGCTATCCCTCACCCCCCTTTTGTTCTATGCATGGTCCCCTCACCCCCCAATACTGGTATGCATGGTCCCCTCTCCCCCCTTTCCTGGTATGAATGGTCCCCTCACCCCTCCCTATCCTGATATGTATGGTCCACCTCACCCCTATTAAACTACACACATGCAAAAAAAAAATTTTACTCTTCTTTCCTTTGCTCTAGCGCTGTCATGTTTTGCTGGAGGCCGGGGGGAGGAGTGTGGCGCCAGAATACGCGCATGCCCATAGTGCTGTCCGGCGCCATATTGCTGAAGACACACTGCAAATGTGTCATCAGTAAAATGGCGCCGGATCGCGCTATGCACATGCGCGATTCCAGCCGCACTCCTGCCCCGGTCTCTGGCCGAAGAGAAGTGCCGCAGCAATGCTCCTCCCGTCAGGTACGTATGTAAGTATGGCGCCCGAGATCGCGGTATGCAGTGTGTACGCGTACCGCCATCTCTGACGCCATACACACTCCTCACCGCTGGATGCCTCATTCTGCCTGGAGTCAGACTGCGCAGGCGTGTCGCACTTGCGGAGTCTATAAAGGCTTTGGACAGAGTGACACTTAGAGCGTTATATTATAGAGATATATATATATATATATACACTCACTGGCCACTTTATTAGGTACACCTGTCCAACTGTGTGTTAAGACTTAATTTCTAATCAGCCAATCACATGGTGGCAACTCAGTGCATTTAGGCATGTAGACATGGTCAAGACAATCTCCTGCAGTTCAAACCGAGCATCAGTATGGGGAAGAAAGGTGATTTGAGTGCCTTTGAACGTGGCATGATTGTTGGTGCCAGAAGGGCTGGTCTGAGAATTTCAGAAACTGCTGATCTACTGGGATTTTCACGCACAACCATCTCTAGGGTTTACAGAGAATGGTCCGAAAAAGAAAAAAAATCCAGTGAGCGGCAGTTCTGTGGCCGGAAATGCCTTGTTGATGCCAGAGGTCAGAGGAGAATGGGCAGACTGGTTCGAGCTGATAGAAAGGCAACAGTGACTCAAATTGCCACCCGTTACAACCAAGGTAGGCAGAAGAGCATCTCTGAACGCACAGTGCGTCGAACTTTGAGGCAGATGGGCTACAGCAGCAGAAGACCACACCGGGTACCACTCCTCTCAGCTAAGAACAGGAAACTGAGGCTACAATTTGCACAAGCTCATCGAAATTGGACAGTAGAAGATTGGAAAAACGTTGCCTGGTCTGATGAGTCTCGATTTCTGCTGCGACATTCGGATGGTAGGGTCAGAATTTGGCGTAAACAACATGAAAGCATGGATCCATCCTGCCTTGTATCAACGGTTCAGGCTGGTGGTGGTGGTGTCATGGTGTGGGGAATTTTTTCTTGGCACTCTTTGGGCCCCTTGGTACCAATTGAGCATCGTTGCAACGCCACAGCCTACCTGAGTATTGTTGCTGACCATGTCCATCCCTTTATGACCACAATGTACCCAACATCTGATGGCTACTTTCAGCAGGATAATGCGCCATGTCATAAAGCTCGAATCATCTCAGATTGGTTTCTTGAACATGACAATGAGTTCACTGTACTCAAATGGCCTCCTCAGTCACCAGATCTCAATCCAATAGAGCATCTTTGGGATGTGGTGGAACGGGAGATTCGCATCAGGGATGTGCAGCCGACAAATCTGCGCCAACTGTGTGATGCCATCATGTCAATATGGTCCAAAATCTCTGAGGAATGCTTCCAGCACCTTGTTGAATCTCTGCCACGAAGAATTGAGGCAGTTCTGAAGGCAAAAGGGGGTCCAACCCCTTAC
Organism: Dendrobates tinctorius; assembly: GCF_039654945.1. Lineage (NCBI taxonomy): Eukaryota > Metazoa > Chordata > Amphibia > Anura > Dendrobatidae > Dendrobates > Dendrobates tinctorius. The sequence continues at coordinate 53,759,590 of NW_027361707.1, forward strand.
TAGCATGGTGTACCTAATAAAGTGGCCAGTGAGTGTATATATAACATAAAAAATAGAGCAGCACAAAAGCACATAGGAGAGTCCAGGTGCAAAGCTCCCAAAGGCATGAACCAAACCTTTATAATGCATGAATCCAGAAAGCAGGAACAGCACACCGGTTTTTCAGTGTTAATAAGAGCTGTTTATTTAGCCCATAAGTGCAACATTTCGGTTCGGGAAGCGAACCATTTTTTGGCTTGAAAAAGGTTCGCTTCCTGAACTGAAATGTCGCACTTATGGGCTAAATAAACAGCTCTTATTAACACTGAAAAACCGGTGTGCTGTTCCTGCTTTTTGGATATATATATATATATATATATATAAGCTGAGTGTATAATAATAATCTTTATTTTTATATAGCGCTAACATATTCCGCAGCGCTTTACAGTTTGCACACATTATCATCACTGTCCCCGATGGGGCTCACGATCTAAATTCCCTATTAGTATGTCTTTAGAATGTGGGAGGAAACTGGACTGCCCGGAGGAAACCCACGCAAACACGGGGAGAACATACAAACTCCTTGCAGATGTTGTCCTTGGTGGGATGTATGTTTGTGTGTGTCAAGCCACACCCACTCAACATAGCCTCACCCACTCTGCATAGCCACACTCACACCACAGGCAAAGCCCCGTCCTCACAGCCCACGATGTAAGCGCACCCGGGCGGAGACATATTCACCTCGAAAGCCACCTTGCAAAACTCACTGGCTGTGACGTCACAGCCGCTGCAAGTTACAATTAGGGCTGCCGCCTTCAGAGTATCAGTGCGTGGCAGGCACAGGACACATCTAGCTCCGTCGTGTCTAGAATGGAGTTGCTCCTGTGAGGCATGACATCAAGGGAAAGGGAGGAGCCTCATGGATTACACCGCTGTGCTCATAACAGGAAGTTGCTGTGCACCTGTGAGGGGAAAATGAAAGGAGTGAGGGGAAAATGAGAAGAGTGAGGGGAAAATGAGAAGAGTGAGGGGAAAATGAGAAGAGTGAGGGGAAAATGAGAAGAGTGAGGGGAAAATGAGAGGAGTGAGAGGAAATAGTGGAGTGATCGGAAGATGAGAGGTGGGAGGTCAAAATGAGAGATGTGAGTGGAAAATCATAGGTACCAAGCAGAATCCAAAGCAATATCCAGAGAACAGACTGAGTCGTACACAGAGAATCAAGCAACCAGAACACAGCACAAACACACTCAGGGGTCACCACACAATGCCAAGGGTGAAAGTATAACTGACGGGGATGGGAGCATCCTGAGGCTATAAGAAGCCTCCCCAGAACCAGGGAGAGGCCACAATCATAGCCCCAGGTGTGCAGGTAAGCCTGCACTGGGATCACAACCTTTAACCCCAGAAATGCCAGTCATCAGCACTGGTTCCAGACATTAACCCCACGTGTGCGAGTTAAACCCGCACTGAGATCATGACAAGTAGGGATCGATTTGCAATCTCCATGCTTTTCTCATGGTCAACATTACGTGGCCTGTTCAAGAGTTGGAACTGCCAAAAATCTGTTAATCTTTGCACCGGAAGGAAAAACTAAAATGTTATTTATCAAAAGGCTCTTGAATGAATTGAAAATAAAATACTATCAATACTTATGTAGTCGTTTATATAATTTGTGTTGCAAATCTGTAGTGTTGAATATATGATGTGATCTGCAAAAAAAAATTTTTCAAGAGCTGTTTTGGTTATGCCAAGTAATCTTTATGTTTTTGAGTGCGCTGAATCCGAAAATGACCTCTGTTTTGTCATAGGACATCACGTTTTCTGACAATTTAAGTAACTATGTTAAATAAGACAATACCTCAAAATAAATGAAAATAGACTCATAAAATTAATTTTTTATTACAAATGTTTCATGAAAATCATGTTTTTAACTACAATGAGCTCACTAACACACACTAAAATCGATTCTTCTTCCCTGTGAGGCTTCTCTTGGTACATTTACACTTGTGAGTAGCATCTGTAATGTCTCTCTGAAGCATCCAACAGTAGTCTGCAATCATTGTAATGCTCCATCTTCCCTGGTATCTTCTTTCCATCTCTTTAATGTCCTGGTGGAATTGTTCACCTTGCTCTTCACTCACAGCTCCCAAATTTTCAGGAAAGTTGTCAAGGTGGGAATGGAGGAAATGCACTTTCAAACTCATCAGGCAACCTAAAGCTTGAAATGCTTTCAGCATTCGTCCGACGATTTTTTTGTAGTCAGGGTCTTTGTTATTGCCTAAAAATTTCTCTATGACTTCTTTAAATGCAATCCACCCTTCTTTTTGAGGATGCGTCATGGCATTGATAAACTCTTGATCAGCTATAAGCCTTCTAATGTCTGGTCCGACGAACACACCTTCCTTCAATTTTGCCTCCGAGAGGCCTGGAAACTTGGTAACCAAGTATTTGAAGCATTCTCCATCTTTTGGAAGTGATTTTACGAATTGCTTCATCAATCCCAATTTGATGTGGAGAGGTGGTAGAAGAACTTTATGGGAGGAACCAAAGTTTCTCGGAGGACATTTTTTTCACCAACTGTGAGCACCCTCAGCTGCCAATTCGTCTTGGTCCAGTGATTTTGTCGGTCTCGACTGTCCCATAGACACAGAAAACAATGGTATTTGGTATACCCAGCTTGTTGCCCGAGCAGCATGCACAAGACTATCAAATCCCCGCTCACTTGCCAACCGTGGTCTTCATATTTAAGTTTACGAAGAACCAATTCCAAGTTCTCGTAGGTTTCCTTGAGGTGTACGGAATGACCTACAGGGATGGAAGCATAAAAACCGCCGTTGTGGAGTAAAACTGCTTTGAGACTTCTTTTTGAAGAATCTATAAAAAGACGCCATTGCGCTGAATCATATTGGATTTTGAATTGACCCATCAAACCTTCGACATCGATGCAATAAACCAACTTATCTTCCTGGGAAAAGTTAGGAACAAACTCGTCTTCATGATGTCTGAACCATGAAAAAGACACTCCTGGCAACAATAAATTCTTGCTTTTGAGCCTTGATCCGAGTAACTCAGCGGCATCTTTGGGAAGATTCAAGTCTCTTACCAAATCATTCATCTCCTCCTGGGAAAACAATATTGGTCTTGTATCATCTTCAAAGTCAGAACTTGATTCATCATCTGGTTCAGGTATGACTCCACCTTCATCGGAGATAGTTATCTCTTCCAAGGTAGCAGGGGCCTTGGGTACTGGTATATCTGTGCCATGGGGGATGGGACGAATTGCTGAGTGAATATTGGGGTATGAAATAGAATGCTTCCATTTTGAATTATACCCTTTCACATCGCATGAACAAAAGTAACAGTCGTCACTATGGTTCTTTTGCTCTCGCCATACCATAGGAATCCCATAACGGAAAGCTTTTTCTTACCCTTGAACCAATTTCGGAGGTCCTCCACACACCGTTTGCACACTTTATGAGGCACCCAAGCTTTATCTTGATCTCCAAGCTTTAGTCCGAAATATGCGAAGTATACTTTTTTCACAAAGTCTGTAATATTCAGCTGTTGCTTCAACACTGTATATTCACCACAAATGTAACAGAAACTGTCAGGCGAATTAATACGCTTCCACTGAGCCATAATGCTAATTTTGGGAAACAAAGTTGAATATGACGACGAGCTAACACGAACTGAGATTAAAAAGTGTGAACAGGCGAGAACCAAGATAAAACAATTGAAACAAGCCCGGGCATGTCAGAGCCAGATCGTTCAGCTTGCAACATGTTGATGCTGGTTTCATTAGCTCACTCTGCAAGTTCTTTTCTTTGAAAGTTATATTTTTTTGGCATTGTATATCTTCAATGCAATGATGTGAATTAATTAATAGTAATTTTGGCTTTCAAAAGATAAAAAAAAAAATTGAGAAAAATTTTCTAAATTTGAAGAGAATTTTGCATTTTGTGGCAAATCCTGACGTCCAGGATTTTTTTCAAGATTTTTTTCATTTTCAGCACACCAAAATACATGGAAATTAGATGAAAATAGTCAAACAGCTTTTTAGTCGCAGACCTGTGAACTAACCACAGTTAGTTACTATGCCCGGGCAATGCCGGGCTCTTCAGCTAGTATATATATATGTAGAATTAAAACTACACTCAACTTGAATTTAAAAAAAAACCAATGTTTTCTTTTACCAAATATGATTAATAATAACATTTCTGAAGAAGTAGAGCTTAATTAGTATAAGCAGACAGGAAATCATCACTGGCAGAAATATGACACGGACAAGCTAATCATCGTTCAGCATGCGGACATCTGCTTGTTAGTTCATATGCTTTCATTATATGCCGCTCATCAAATATTGGCCGGTTACATAGCAATATTATTTGCTATTTTTGTTTCATTTTTCTTTATCGGTTCAATTTAAGTTAAGTCTTTAAAAAAAAAAGAGTTTTCCAGGACCATATATTGGTGGTCTAATTTTATGTCAGATTGGTTAATATCTGACAGTCATCATCATAAATCATTAGCTAATTAACCATTTAATGGTCAGACATAGAAGAACTTCAATGACCAACCAATTACCTTTTTTCTCCTCACCATATTTCAGCATCCATTCCTTTTTTTTAGATTTTTCACCTAAGTGGCCGCATGACGTCTTATTTTACAAGGAAGAAGTTGTAATGTCTGATCGACCAGGGTCTGTCACCCGGCATTTCTGCCGATTAACTGTTTATGGGTTTTGGCAGCTACCGGCTGGAAGGACTTGCTTGCGGAACTGGCCATCCACTTGTAGTGTCTGCCACACGTACTAAACAACCGACTCCTATTGATTTGAATAGGAGGTGGATGTGTAGCACCAATGACCTCTCCTAAGGCCTTAGGCTACTAGACTGCAGTTACTCTATGTGATTATAGACTTGTGGATCCCCACACAACACGCTGTGAACATTCTCCGGAGCCAGGAACAGATGCAGTGGTGGGATTCGGCCGGTTCTCCCTGGTTTGATGTAGCAGCTTGTTAAAAAAGTAGCTGGTTCCCCGCGATCCGGTACTGAGGACTATACACGTGGCAGGAGCCGCAGCCAGCACAGTGCGGGGATCGCCGCGTCACATCCACAGGGAGCACAGAACACTGCACAGCAGCACTGAGCTTACCTCCGGCTCCGGAGCACCGAGCATCCTAGGAAGAAAGAACACAGAACTACTGTTACCGTATATCACCGATGAGACGCGCCCCCGTCCTGCAGCGAGTGCCCAGAGAGCAGGTGGTGCTGTGAGGATGCGGTCAGGCGCACAGGTACACGCAAAACACTGTGTAGGAGTCTGGGGGGGACAGTGGAGTCTCGGGGAGAGAGAGGAGTCCGGAGGGGACAGAGAGGACTAGAGGGGACAGAGAGGTCTGGAGGGGACAGAGCAGTCTGGGGTGAGAGAGAGGAGTCCGGAGAGGACAGAAGGGACAGAGAGGACTAGAGGGGACAGAGGAGTCTGGGGTGGACAGAGGAGTCCGGGGGGGACAGAGGGGAATGGAAGGGACAGACACACCCAGCCTCTGCGGTCACAGACACTCCCGGCCTCTGCGGTCATAAACACACCCGACCTCTGCGGTCACAGACACACCCGGCTTCTGCGGTCACAGACACACCCGGCCTCTGCGGTCACAGACACGCCCGGCCTCTGCGGTCACAGACACGCCCGGCCTCTGCGGTCACAGACACACCCGGCCTTTGCGGTCACAGACACACCCGGCCTCACTGCTTGTTCCTAGAAGACTCGGCCTCAGATGAAAGTTATCAGATGCCCCTCAGCCGGGTGGATCCTGCAGCAAGCGAGGAGACCGCGCCAACAAGACGGGAGTAAAATTAACTAATGAATTAAACCCCCCTTTAATTCATTAGTTAATTTTACTCCCGTCTTGTTGGCGCGGTCTCATTTATGCACACTTTATCGAAGTACAGTTTATCAAAGTACTGGCAGTTATAACATGGATGAAATGTGACACGCATCTCTATTCTCTTCATACCACCTCTTTCAATCTCTGCTCTGAATCAACTCCTCCATTCAATGTCAGCAAGCAGTTAATCCTGAATGCTATATATGTCTTTTCAACTCTGCAAGCTTATATCTGGTATATATTTATTTCAACTTACTCTGCTTGTCCCCTTTTGCTCTGAGGTCAAGAAACTTTTCAAAGTGGTTTATGATGCATGTAGGCCTGGACATTGGCTTGTCTGATAATTACCTTTATTGTGCCCTGCTGCCTTAGTTTAGTTTGATTGATTAACGAGAAGAGAGAGAGAGAGAAAAAAAAATCTAAGCCTTAGATTCCTATATATTCAGACCTAGCTTGGGGGAGCATTTATGCAGGGGGCATTTATGCACACTTTATCGAAGTACAGTTTATCAAAGTACTGGCAGTTATAAAATTACAGTTAGACAGGGCAGGAGACAGGTAAGATATTTATATAAATCTACTCCCTGTACATTTGGATTACAACAAATATATACCATATGCATTTGTGTAATCTATATCCTGGCCGCTGCATTCACACATATCCACCGCCCTGGCATTAACTCTCCACACTCCATCTATATCGGCCCCTCACTCCTTTCCTCTCCTATGTATAGCACTCACACTCTTTTCACATTGTTAAATTGCACAGATCCATTCAGTCCCACCATTCAACATAAGAGACGCTCCCACAAATCACTCAACCATCTGCTCACTCTTTGTATCCTCCTTCTCCTAGTCGCAGGAGACATTGCTCCCAACCCTGGTCCCCCATGTTATAGAAAGTCAAACCCCCCAACTGCTACACTCAAAAACCCCTCTAATCTTATTAATATTCCCTGCATGCCATCTGTCTCTCTTAATTGTGCCCTTTGGAATTCTCCCTCAGTGTGTAATAAACTCTTCTTCATCCATGACTTCTTCCATTCTAATTCTCTTAACTTCCTGGCTCTTACTGAAACCTGGATCCAACAGTCAGACACTACCGCTGCTGCTGCTCTTTCATATGGGGGATTACACTTCTCTCATACCCCAAGATCAGACAAAAGAGCAGGTGGAGGCGTTGGTCTGCTTCTATCACCAAAATGTACCTTTCAGGTTATCCCTCAAGTATCCTCACTAGTCTTCCCTTCTTTTGAGGTCCATGCCGTCAGACTCTACACCCCCTTCTCCATGCAAGTGGCGGTAGTGTATTGTCCCCCGGCCCCTCCCATCAGTTCCTGGATCATTTTGCCACTTGGGTTCCACATTTTCTCTCCTGTGACATCCCTACCCTCATCATGGGCGATTTCAACATCCCCATTGCTCTTCCCCTCTCCCCATCTGCTACTCACCTTTTATCTCTAACCTCCTCGTTTGGCCTTTCGCAGCTTACTAATTCTCCAACGCATGAAGATGGAAACTCCCTCTATTTGGTTTTCTCTCGGCTTTGTGCAGTGGATGATTTCACAAACTCCCCTCTCCCGCTCTCTGATCACAACCTTCTTTCATTCTCTATAAAGAACTGCCAGGCCGCTCAGGTCACCCCCACTGTCCATACTTATAGAAGCATACAGGCCATTAACACCCAGAAACTTACGATGAACTTGCAGTCTTCATTGGCCGCTATCTCCTCCCTCTCATGTCCTGATTCTGCACTGAAGCATTACAATGAAACACTTCAAATTGCCCTGGATGATTTTGCACCTCCTATACATAGAACAACACGACAAAGACAGCGACAACCCTGGCACACCCTGCAAACACGTTTCCTGCAGCGGTGCTCCAGGTGTGCTGAACGTCTATGGAGAAAATCCAATGTACATGAAGATTTCATCCCTTATAAGTTCATGCTTAGAACATACAACACTGCCCTTCACCTCTCCAAACAAACCTATTTCAACACCCTCATCACCTCACTGTCCAAAAGCCCGAAACGTCTCTTTGACACTTTTCATTCCCTGCTCAACCCAAGAGTGCAGGCCCCAACCACAGAGCTTCGAGCTGACGATCTGGCCAATTACTTCAAAGAAAAAAAATGAACATATCCGACAGGAAATTATCTCCCAATCATCTCATACCATGCACTGTCCTCCCTCCCCCACTGCATCTAGCTCACTCTCTGAGTTTGAACCAGTCACAGAAGAAGAAGTAAGCAGGCTCCTTGCATCTTCTCGTCCAATCACTTGCACCATTGACCCATTTCCGTCACATCTGCTCCAGTCCCTTTCCCCTGCTGTCACCCCTCACCTAAATAAAATATTTAACCTCTCTCTCTCTTCTGGTATCTTTCCCTCCTTATTTAAGCATGCCATCATACATCCACTACTTAAAAAACCATCCCTCGACCAAAACTGTGCCGCTAACTATAGACCTCTATAGTCTCTAATCTTCCCTTCATCTCTAAACTCCTGGAATGCCTGGTCCACTCCCGTCTGATCCACTATTTCTCTGATAACTCTCTTCTCGACCCTCTCCAAACCGGTTTCCGCTCTCTACACTCTACTGAAACTGCCCTCACTAAACTCTCTAATGATCAACTAACAGCTAAATCAAACAGTCACTACTCCATGCTAATTCTCTTGGATCTCTCTGCAGCATTCGACATGGTGGATCATCAGCTCCTCCTCACTATGCTCTGTTCCATCGGCATCAAGGACACCGTTCTCTCCTGGTTTTCCTCCTATCTCTCTGACCGCTCCTTTACTGTATCTTTTGCTGGCTCCTCCTCCTCTCAGCTTCCCCTTACTGTTGGGGTTCCTCAAGGATCGGTTCTAGGCCCCCTCCTCTTCTCCTTGTACACTGCCCCTATTGGTAAAACAATCAGTAGATTTGGTTTCCAGTACCATCTCTATGCTGATGACACCCAATTATACGCTTCTTCTCCTGACATCACGCCAGCCTTTCTAGAAAACACCGGCGATTGTCTAAACGCTGTGTCTAACATCATGTCCTCACTATATCTGAAACTGAACCTGTCAAAGACTGAACTCCTTGTGTTTCCTCCCTCAACTAATGCACCTATACCCGACACTGCCATTTCCGTGTGTGGTTCCACTATTACTCCCCAGCAACATGCCCGCTGTCTTGGGGTCATACTTGACTCCGAGCTTTCATTCACCCCCCACATCCAATCACTGGCTCGCTCTTGTTATCTGCATCTCAAAAACATTTCTAGAATTCGACCTTTTCTTACCTTTGACTCTGCAAAAATTCTTACTGTTTCTCTTATTCATTCTCGTCTGGACTACTGTAACTCTCTTCTAATTGGTCTCCCTCTTACCAAACTTTCCCCCCTCCAATCTGTCTTGAATGCTGCAGCCAGGATCATATCCCTTGCCAATCGTTACACCGATGCCTCTACCTTGTGCCAGTCATTACACTGGCTACCCATCCACTCCAGAATCCAGTACAAACTTATTGCCCTCACCCACAAAGCACTCCATGGCTCAGTACCACCCTACATCTCCTCCCTTGTTTCAGTCTACCACGCTACCCATGCCTTCCATTCTGCTGATGACCTGAGGTTAGCATCCTCGATAATCAGAACCTCCTACTCCCGTCTCCAAGACTATACACGTGCTGCGCCAATTCTTTGGAATGCACTTCCCAGGTCAATACGAGTAGTCCCCAATTCCTACAATTTTAAGCGTGCCCTGAAAATGCATTTATTCAGACTGGCCTATCGCCTCAACACATTAACCTAACTATCCCTGTGTGGCACAGTCAAAAGTTTTACTATAACCATGTTCCCCCTATCATGTTCCCACATGCTTTTTGCATCTATTAGCCCTCTGTGTCTGTACTGTTACACACTTAACATTATGACTGGTCCAAACAATCAGGGCAATAGTTACCACCCACCTTTCGTGTCTCCCCTTTTTCCCTCATAGATTGTAAGCTTGCGAGCAGGGCCCTCATTCCTCTTGGTATCTGTTATTATCTATGTGATTATTGTTATGCTGTAATGTCTATCGTCTGTACAAGTCCCCTCTGAAATGTAAAGTGCTGCGGAATATGTCGGCGCTATAGAAATAAAATGTATTATTATTATTATAAAGTGACTTTAGAGGAATATTGAGAGGATGGGAGATAATGCCTGGGGTCTGATCGCTGGGACCCTGCACTGATCGGCAGAAGGGGCACCATTAGAATCCAGCAATAGTGCGCCGGCGCCAATCATTCTACACAGGACGGCCGGAGAAAGCCGAACACAACGTCCCATAGAGAATGAATGGAGCGTCTGTCGTGGAGGGATACACCACCACCGGACTACCACCTTACTTCTCCCACAACAGTGTGTCTGTGTATCCAAGCAGCCAATGTATCCAAACAGTGTGACACTATATGCTGAGCTGCTGTATCTAATCCTATCAGTTGTGATGCAGTGTGCCGAGTCCCCATATTATCATTATTTATTTTAAAGCAAAATTAATCCCAGGGGGTCAAATAAAGACCAGGTCACAGGCACACAAAATATAGAATATACAACAAGTACAATCAGGGGTGGGATTCGGCCGGTTGTCCCCGGTTCGATGGAACCGCTTGTTAAAAAAGCAGCCGGTTCCCCGAACTGGGGAGATTCAGAGCCGCGATCGGGTACTGCCATGGGCGGACATACTGCCGGTTCAACCCAGAGTCTCCAGGGGGCCCTGCAGGGGGGCTAATGATGAGGGCAATCTGGCTGGTTTCTCCGGGCCGGAGGCTCCGGTGGCCCCTGGCCAGATTGCCCTCATGTGCCACGGGCAGGGAGCGATCCAAGTATCTCCACTGCCTGCAAGAGAAAATAGCAGTGGAGCTGCAAGGATCCATCCTGCTTCCTGCCCGCCGCCCACGCTTTTTGTCTGTGACACAGAGAGGTAGCTGTGCCAGAGTAAGGAAGCACGGGCGATGCTGTGGACAGGTGAGAGGTGCTGCTGTGTGTGTGCTGTGTGTGTGTGTCTGTGGGTGTGTGTAGGTGGAGCCTGGCCCTGGAGGAGAAGGCAATGATATGATGGGGAAATGGGGAGAAGGCCGTGATGGATAGAGAGGGCCCTGATGGGGGTGATGGGGAGAGAAGGCCATGATGGGATGATGGGAGAAGGCCATGATGGGTGATGGGGAGAGAAGGCCATGATGGGGTGATGGGGAGAAGGCCATGATGGGGGTGATGGGGAGAAGGCCATGTTGGGGTGATGGGGAGAAGGCAATGATGGGAGTGATGGGGAGAAGGCCATGATGGGGATGATGGAGAAGGCCATGATGGGGTGATGGAGAAGGCAATGATCGGGGTGATGTGGAGAAGGCAATAATGCTGATGATGGGGAGAAGGCCGTGATGGGGTGATGGGGAGAAGGCCCTGATGGGGGTGATGGATAGAAGGCAATGATGGGAGTGATGGGAGAAGGCAGTGATGGGGTGATGTAGAAGGCAATGATGGGAGTGATGGGGAGAAGGCAGTGATGGGGTGATGGAGAAGGCAATGATGGGGGTGATGGGGAGAAGGCAATGATGGGGGTGATGGAGAGGGCAATGATGGGGTGGTGGGGGAAAATGAAATGATGATGGGGTGGTGGGGGAGAATGCAATGATGGTGGTGGAGGAGGAGGAAATGATGGAGGTGGTGGAATGGGTAATGATGGGAGTGGTGGGGGAGAAAGCAAAGATAGTGATGGGGAGAAGAAAATGCTGGAGGTGGTGAAGAGGGCAATGATGGGGTGGGGGAGAGGACAGTAATGGGATGCGAGGGGAGGAGGACAATGAGGGGTGTGGGGGATTAGGATGGGAGGAAGGGGAAACAGGGGGAGGTGGAGGAATAATAATATAAATAATAAATTTTATTTCTATAGCGCCAACATATTCCGCAGCACTTTACATTTCAGAGGGGATTTGTACAGACAATAGACATTACAGCATAACAATAATCACATAGATTATAACAAATACCAAGAGGAATGAGGGCCCTGCTCGCAAGCTTACAGTCTATGAGGAAAGAGGTAGACACGAAAGGTGGGTGGTAACAGTTGCCCTGATTGTATGAACCAGCCATAATGTTAAGTGTGTAACAGTACAGACACAGAGGGCTAATGGATGCATAAAGCATGTGGGAACATGATGCGGGGAACCTGGTTATGGTAAAACTTTTGGCTGTGCCACACAGAGATAGATTAGGTTAATGTGTTGAGGCGATAGGCCAGTCTGAATAAATGCGTTTTCAGGGCACACTTAAAATTGTGGGGATTGGGGACTAATCGTATTGACCTGGGAAGTGCATTCCAAAGAATTGGCACAGCACGTGTAAAGTCTTGGAGATGGGAGTGGGAGGTTCTGATTATTGAGGATGCTAACCTCAGGTCATCAGCAGAGCAGAGGGCGCGGGTAGGGTGGTATACTGAAACAAGGGAGGAGATGTAGTGTGGTGCTGAGCCATGGAGGGCTTTGTTGGTGAGGGTAATAAGTTTGTACTGGATTCTGGAGTGGATGGGTAGCCAGTGTAATGACTGGCACAAGGTAGAGGCATCAGTGTAACGATTGGTGAGGAATATGATCCTGGCTGCAGCATTCAAGACAGATTGGAGAGGGGAGAGTTTGGTAAGAGGGAGACAGATTAGAAGAGAGTTACAATAGTCGAGACGAGAATGAATAAGAGAAACAGTAAGAGTTTTTGCAGAGTCAAAAGTAAGAAAAGGTCGAATTCTAGAGATGTTTTTGAGGTGCAGATGACAAGAGCGAGCCAGTGATCGAATGTGGGGGGCGAAGGAAAGCTCGGAGTCAAGTATGACCCCAAGACAGCAGGCATGTTGCTGGGGAGTAATAGTGGAACAACACACAGAAATGGCAATGTCGGGTATAGGTACATTAGTAGAGGGAGGAATCACAAGGAGTTCAGTCTTTGACAGGTTCAGTTTCAGATATAGTGAGGACATGATGTTAGACACAGCGTTTAGACAATCGCCGGTGTTTTCTAGAAAGGCTGGCGTGATGTCAGGAGAAGAAGCGTATAATTGGGTGTCATCAGCATAGAGATGGTACTGGAAACCAAATCTACTGATTGTTTGACCAATAGGGGCAGTGTACAAGGAGAAGAGGAGGGGGCCTAGAACCGATCCTTGAGGAACCCCAACAGTAAGGGGAAGGACAGAGGAAGACATTATTATCGCTTATTAGGTCTAACACACTCCCTTAGTATATAGTGTACTCTCTAATTCTGTATAACACCATCCTCAGTTACATAGTTTCCACTTTTATTATGTATAACACCATCCCTTATTTTGTACCATCCTCTCTAGTTATATATGGTGCCGTCCCTTATTGTATAGCTTCCTCTGCTGTTATGTACAGAATGTATAGTGCTGTCTCTTACATAGTGTATTCTTGTTACTTTTGTTATTCACAGCGCCCTCTTTTATTACAAAGTCCCCTCTCTTTTTAGATATAAAATGACTGCTGATTGAGGAGCCGGTGACCAAACTACCAGTCCATCAGCTCCTCCATTAGAAAGGAAGCTTTCCCATGCTCCATCAGCCATCATTGAATTATACAGCTAACAAGACAAGATGGTATGTAATAAAAAACAGGGCTCTATATAATCCAATATGTAAGGGACGGTACTGTACATAACAAGAGAGGGCACTGTTTAAGGCACAGCCATATATAATAAAGGAGACCATGTAATATATATACATGCATGTGTGTGTGGCTATATAATTATATATATATATATATATCTATATATAAACATGTAGCTTTGATGCCATAAAAGGTGGGGGGCCCAGACACATTTTTTGCACAGGGGCGTCAAGCTGTCATTGTCTGCCCCTGGGTACTGCCACTAACTTCTCTCAGTCTCCTCTCATGCTGGCCGCATCAGTACTGACTACTCCACCCACGGCCCACACACAAGCCTGGACGTCCATTAAACTAGCATAACCATGCCTTCTAGGCTGGCAGAGCTGGATGGTTACGGACCTCACCGGTTACATCATCAGTGTGCGCTGTTGGATTATGCGCATCCTCAGGAGAGCCGCTGGCCAGAATGTGCACTGTTCTGATCTCATTCCAAGTTATTTTTTTTCAACTGTTTGACTGCGCCTCTACTTGTATATGTTTGAGGAAAAGGTGTGTGTAAATGGGTGTGGCTTAACCCCTTAAGCCTCAAGGGTGGTTTGCACGTTAATGACCAGGCCAATTTTTACAATTCTGACCACTGTCCCTTTATGAGGTAATAACTCTGAAACGCTTCCATGGATCCTGGTGATTCTGACACTGTTTTCTCGTGACATATTGTACTTCATGTTAGTGGTAAAATTTCATTCAAATAACTTGCGTTTATTTGTGAAAAAAATGGAAATTTGGCGAAAATTTAGAAAATTTTGCAATTTTCCAACTTTGAATTTTTATGCCCTTAAATCACAGAGATACGGCACAGAAAAAACTTGAAAAGTAACATTTCCCACATGGTTACTTTACATCAGCACAATTTTGGAACCAAAATTTTTTTTGTTAGGAAGTTATAAGGGTTAAAAATTGACCAGCGATTTCTCATTTTTGCAACACCGTTTTATTTTTACGGACCACATCACATTTGAAGCCACTTTGAGGGGTCTATATGATAGAAAATACCCAAAAGTGACACCATTCTAAAAACTGCACCCCTTAAGGTGCTCAAAACCACATTCAAGAAGTTTATTAACCCTTTAGGTGCGTCACAGGAATTTTTTGAATATTTAAAAAAAAAATGAACACAACTTTTTTTCACTAAAAAAATACTTCAGGTTCAATTTTTTTTATTTTACCAAGGGTAACAGGAGAAATTGGACTGCAAAAGTTATTGTGCAATTTGTCCTGAGTACGCTGATTCCTGATAAGTGGGGGGGAACCACTGTTTCGGCGCATGGCAGACCTCAGCAGGGAAGGAGCGCCGTTTGACTTTTTCAATGCAAAATTGGCTGGAATTCAGATCGGACGCCATGTCGCATTTGGAGATCCCCTGATGTACCTAAACAGTGGAAACCCCCCCAAGTGACCCCAGTTTGGAAACTAGACCCCCCAAGGAACTTATCTAGATATGTGGTGAGAACTTTGAACCCACAAGGGCTTCACAGAAGTTTATAACGTACAGCGGTACAATTAAAAAATCATATTTTTTCCACAAAAATGATCTTTTCACCCCCAATTTTTATTTTTCCAAGGGTAACAGGACCCTAAAAGTTATTGTGCAATTTGTCCTGAGTATGCTGATACCCCATATGTGGGTGTAAATGACTATTTGGGCGCATGGCAGAGCTTGGAAGGGAAGCAGCGCCATTTGACGTTTTTGGCTGGAATTGAGATCGGACACCATGTCGCGCTTGGAAAGCCCCTGATGTACCAAACAGTAGAAACCCCCCACAAATGACACCATTTTGGAAACTAGACCCCCCAAGGAACTTATCTAGATGTGTGGTGAGATGTGTGGGAGAAAACTACTGTATGAGCACACGTCGGGGCTCGGAAGGGAAGTAGTGACGTTTCGGAATGCAGACTTTGATGGATTGGTCTGCGGGTGTCATGTGCATTTGGAGAGCCCCTGATGTACCTAAACTATTGAAACTCCCCACAAGTGACCCCATTTTGGAAACTAAACCCCCCACGGAACTTATCTAGATGTGTGGTGAGCACTTTGAACCCCCAAGTGCTTCACAGAAGTTTATAACGCCTGGGCGTGAAAATAAAAAAATCATTTTCTTCCACAAAAATGATATTTTTGCCCCCAATTTTTTATTTTCCTAAGGGTAACAGGAGAAATTGGACCCCAAAAGTTGTTTTGCAATTTGTCCTGAGTATGCTGATACCCTATATGTGGGGGTAAAACACTGTTTGGGCGCATGGCAGAGCTTGGAAGGGAAGGAGCACCATTTGACTTTTTCAATGCAGAATTGGCTAGAATTGAGATCAGACGCCATGTTGCATTTTGAGAGGACCTGATGTGCCCAAACAGTGGAAACCCCCCAATTATAACTCAACCCTAACCCCAACACACCCCAAACCCTAATCTGAGCCCTAACCCTAGCCCTAGCCCTAACCCTAATGGGAAAATGGAAATACATAAATTTTTTTTATTTTATTATTTTTCCCTAACTAAGGGGGTGATAACGGGGGGTTTGATTTACTATTTATGGCTGTTTTTATGTTTGGCGGCTGTCGCATGCTAAAAGACGCTTTTTATTGTAAAAATAGTTTTTGCATCACCACATATTGAGAGCTATAATTTTTCCGTATTTTGACCCACCGAGTCATGTGAGGTCTTATTCTTTGCAGAAAGAGTTGACGTTTTTATTTATACCATTTTCGGGCACGTGACATTTTTTGATCGCTTTTTATTCCGATTTTTGTGACGCAGAATGAACAAAAACCAGCGTTTCATGAATTTCTTTTGGTGGGGTGCGTTTACACCGTTCCACGTGCGGTAAAATTGATAAAGCAGTTTTATTCTTCGGGTCGGTATGGTTACAGCGATACCTTATTTAGGTCTTTTTTTATGTTTTGTCGGTTTTTTGCAATGAAAACAATTTTATATAAAAAATTATTTTTGCATCGCTTTATTCTGCGAGCTATAACTTTTTTATTTTTTTGCGGATGACACTGTATGGCAGCTCGTTTTTTGCGGGACAAGATGACATTTTCAGCGGTACCATGGATATTTATATGTGTCTTTTTGATCGCGCGTTATTGCACTTTTTGTTCGGTGGTATGATAATAAATCATTATTTTTTGCTTCGTTTTTTATTTTTATTTTTTAAGGGGTTCGCTAAAGGGGTTAACTAATGGGACAGTTTTATAGGGCGGGTCGCTACGGACGCGGCGATACCAAATATGTGCACTTTTATTGTTTTTTTTTATTTTCAAAAAATGAATTTATTGGGGAATATATATATTTTTTTTTACTAATTTATTTAGCGATTTTTTTAAAATTATTTTTACACTGCAAAGCGCAGGCAGTGAGGAAGTCAGCTCCCTACAGGCCCCCGTCGCCATCTTGGATCCGGGGGCCTGTAGGGAAGGAGTCCCCCGCAGCAGCGCTGCACATTGCGCTGCCGTGGGGGGGTCAGGGAAGCACGGAGGGAGCCCCCTCCCTGCCGATGCATCCCTTTAACCCCCGGTACACCGCGATCGTGTTTGATCGCAGTGTACAAGGGGTTAACGTGTCGTGTCAGCTGACACCCGGCTGCGATCGGCGGCGCTCACCACGTGGGCACCGCTGATCGCATTAGACGTACTATCCCGTCCTTGAGAATTAAGTCCCAGGGCACATGGACGGGATAGTACGTCTAATGGCAGAAAGGGGTTAAAAAATGGGGGTGGTTTCCCTGCACACAAACACAGAACCTGTTGTTAAAAATTTGAATCCCACCCCTGAGCAGATGGACGCGTGACCGCAAGTATGCGATTTGCATATTTTAAGCCCCACTTGCATTGAGCGAGGGGGGGCGTAAGTCACAGTGTAAGCAGGTATAGGAATGCAGTAGCACAAGGAATGCAGAACAAGGCTGTAAAACAAGGTGGTTTAATTGGTTAACAAGAAAAAGGATAGCAATGGTCTCCTCGAAGGGAGCTAGTAACATTAAACAATGAATAATAACAAGGGGAGTAAACAAAGTCTTATATGTAAATGGCACTTATTGTGGTCTTCTCTGGTCCTCATCCACATATAGTCCGATGGGAGTTGGAGTAGCAACAGCGGTTGGAACAGTGTCCTCAGGTGATATCCCCAAATCATGGTCCAGCTTCTGGCGGCAACGGGCGGTCACCGCTTTTGCCTGCTGAGCCCCTAGTCCATAAATCTGTGCAGCCGAAGTGGGGAGCGCTTCAGGAGTCTCTGTCCAACATGTGTGCTGCTGCGCATCTATCAGTAACAGGGGACGCACCTCAGGGTCCTGCATTCAACAACCTCTCCACCGGGTGGACACTACACTCTCCTCACCCGGGTGTGCAATGCTCTGCATACTCACTGTCTTATTAGAGCGTCCGCATGAACTCTGCCGGGGCATGACTGCGTGCTGTCTCTCACGCTGTGGAGCGCGCCGCACTCCTGCCTCCACTTTCACTGCGGGCGGGAAACTCACTGCTTTTTCCCGCACTTCCTGTTCTTTGCCTGGCTTAGCAACTTAGCCTGTCTGGTCCTCTATTCTTTCTCTCTGGCAACACTGGACACAGCCTCGACAGTCCCAGACCTGGCATGACGCTGGTACACGCAGCCCAGTTTTCCTCCTTACAACAGCATGTATGCAACTCACGTACTTGCGATCACGTGCGCGCGCACTTCCGCCACCCGAGAACCTTCACAGCGTGCATTCACAAGTCCACAGCTAACAACCGTCCCAGATTCAGTGGGACTGTCCAGGCTTCTATACTCACCTCTCTTCACTACAAAGTCTACGTTGCTCCATAGCTCATCCTCCTCGGAGGTTGGGCTGCTCTCTGCATAAATTAAACTATGTATTCACTGTTCCTTCTCCAATCAGGTCTTCACAGGAGCCAAGCACACAGCTTTGTGTTTACAAGCTGCAGCTCTACCAATGAGCCACAGCTTAGGCTACTTTCAGATTTCAGTTTTTCTCTATTCGACGCAATGCGGCGCCGTGCCGCATCGCCGGATCCGGCATAAAATGTGGAAAATGGATGCACCAGTTCCGTTTTTTTTGCCATATCCGGCGTAATCCGGAGGCCGGATCCGGCAAAAAAACGGAACCGGTGCATCCGTTTTTCCATCCGTTTCGTCCTTTTTTTGCCGGATCCGGTTTTTAAAACGCCGTCTTCCATTCATCCCCATGCTTAATGCGGATAAGATTATACGCCCCCCTGAGGTCAAGCTTGGTAAACCAGCAAGCACCTTTAAGTCTGGAGAATAGATCAGAAATCAGGGGTAACGGATACTGATATTTAATAGTAATTTTGTTGAGGGCACGATAATCTATACAAGGCCTTAATGAACCATCCTTTTTGGCCACAAAAAAAAAACCCGGCACCTAAGGGTGAAGAGGATGGTCTAATATGACCCTTCTCCAACGCCTCCTTAATATAGGATCGCATAGCCTCGTGCTCAGGTACAGATAAATTGAAGAGCCGACCCTTGGGAAATTTACACCCCGGGATCAGTTCAATTGCACAGTCATAACTCCTATGAGGAGGCAAGGACGCAGACTCATTCTCACTAAATACATCATAAAAGTCCGCCAAATAGTCAGGAAAATCATGCGACTGAGGAGAGGTGGAAAAAACCGGAGCCTCACTAAGGGCACACCGACAACCCCAACTCACCACAGACACAGATTTCCAATCCAAAACTGGATTATGAATTTGCAACCAGGGAAACCCCAGAACAATGGTATCATGCAAATTATGCAACACCAAAAATCTGCAATTTTCTTGATGGTCTGGGGCGACCCGCATTACCACCTGGGTCCAAAACTGAGGTTTATTTTTCGCCAAAGGAGTAGCATCAATCCCCCTCAACGGGATAGGCGTCCGCAGAGGTGTCATCGGAAATCCACAACGTTTAGCAAAATCCAAGTCCATTAGGTTCAGGGCTGCTCCCGAATCCACAAAAGCCTTGATGGAAAATGTGGACAGGGAGCAGATCAGAGTAATTGCCAGAAGAAACTTAGGTTGAACACCACCCACAGAAAACCTGTGTGCAAAACATTTCTCTCGTTTAGGACAGACAGAAATAATATGCGCGGCATCTCCACAAAAAAAACACAGCTTATTACGCCTTCTGAACTCCTGACGTTGCTCCCTGGACAAAACTCTATCACATTGCATAGGTTCAGACACTTGTTCAACAGGTGGCAACACCTTTCGTGCAGTCCTGCATTCACGTAAACGCCGATCAACCTGAATGGCTAATGACATAGAATCGTCAAGACCAGAGGGAACAGGAAATCCCACCATAGTATCTTTTACGGCTTCTGACAAACCCTTACGAAAGAGAGCTGCCAAGGCATTATCATTCCAGGTAGTAAGGACCGCCCACTTTCGGAATTTTTGACAGTACAATTCTGCAGACTCTCGACCCTGGCTCAATGCCAACAGGGTCTTTTCAGCCTGATCAATAGCATTAGGTTCGTCATACAACAACCCCAAGGCTTGAAAAAATGCGTTCACATTAGTCAGAATAAGATCATCTGGTTTCAAAGAAAACGCCCAATCCTGGGGATCGCCACGCAGCAAAGAGATG
Organism: Dendrobates tinctorius; assembly: GCF_039654945.1. Taxonomy (NCBI): domain Eukaryota; kingdom Metazoa; phylum Chordata; class Amphibia; order Anura; family Dendrobatidae; genus Dendrobates; species Dendrobates tinctorius. The sequence continues at coordinate 53,779,755 of NW_027361707.1, forward strand.
ACAATTTTAACTTGCTGCGCGGAGCTCCCTGACGAGTTAGGCTTCAAGGCAAAAAATAATTTACAATTATTTTTGAAATTCAAAAATTTAGACCGATCCCCAAAAAACACATCAGGAGTAGGGATCTTTGGTTCAGCAGCATGTGAATGAGCAAGGTAGGCGGAAATTCCCCGCACTTCCTCAGCGAGCTGCTCCACACGATCAGACAATTGCTTTATCTCCATTGAGAGAAAAAAAAATTCCCCCTACAGCCTCAGAGATATAGAGGAAAGAACATACACACTTTTTTTTTTTTTTACATTTCTTTCCTGCTATTGAGTACTCTAGGATCTGCGGTATGGCTGGTGATTCTGTTATGAATGAGTCACCGTAGCAGGCAATAACAGAAATACTAGCTAAGTCCAGAAAACCAGAGAAGTTGGCAGCTATCGGATTGCAGACCCCTGAACCTATCAACAACAACTAGCAGTAGCCGTGGGGGGTTCCTACGGTGCCCTAGACCCCTCGATCACAGCCGGAGAACTAAATAGCCTAAAGACAGAAAGGGAAATCTAAACTGCCCCAGAGCAGACCCCAAAGCAATAGGCAGCCCCCAACATATAATGACGGTGAAGCAAGATGAAAAAACACTCACACAGATAGAAAGATAGGCTGAGCAAATGATGGGGCCCAAGCTAACTAAATAGGAAAGGATAGAAAAGCTGCTGTCTGCAATCCGCCCAAAACCCTATCAAAACAAGAGCCAACAGACTGATAGGGAAATAAGCCCTGAAGACGCTAGGCTTCAAAAAGACTATATCAGTACTCAGGTATTTTCTGAAGACAGAGCAAAAAGGAATTCAGCTCACCCCAGCAGGGAATGGCAGAAATCCAGAAAAACAAGGCAAAACAAAACCAAAACACAAATGCAAATTGCAGAGCAGAAAACTTAGCTTTTGAGGAGCAGGAATCAGACTGGTCTCCTAGAATCTCTCAGAGAGATCACCAGCAAGGCTGAAGGGTGTCGACTGCCTTATATCCAGTCAGCAATTCCAGTCACCCAGTCATCATCATCCTGCACAGGTGCTTGGTAATCAGCCTCACTACCTTCCTTCACCAGAAGAGGGAGTTCATCAGACCTCAGTGGTGAAGGAGAAAATGAACTCACAACAGAAACATATGGCAGCAGCAGCTCAGTATTGGGTATCAAGTGCAGTAATAGGGACACATATGGCAGCAGCGGCTCAGTATTGGGTATCAGGTGCAGTAATAGGGACACATACGGCAGCAGAGGCTCAGTATTGGGGTATCAGGTGCAGTAATAGGGACACATACAGCAGCAGCGGCTCAGTATTGGGGTATCAGGTGCAGTAATAGGGACACATACGGCAGCAGCGGCTCAGTATTGGGGTATCAGGTGCAGTAATAGGGACATATACGGCAGCAGCTGCTCAGTATTGGGGTAGCAGCAGGATGAGGAGTTTGTGCAGGTTGGGGATAGATGGTGCTGGGGCTGGAATATGAGAAGTGAAACATGTCTTTGTTGTATTCTCTGTAGCAGAGTCGTGGCTGGAGAAGTTGTCATGTCGGTCTGGGCCAGATGGAAAAGACGTGAAAAGTGAACGATTCCATCAGAAAGAACGTCGGCGGTAAGGCACTATCTGTAACTGTGCAGTAATCACTTGTATGTTTTGTAGGACTGGTATTTACCACTGACCATGTAATATCCATGTTGGTCTTTATATTGGGATTATTTTCAGTAACAGCGCAGTCATCTTTTACATCCACTATTACGGTGCGTCACCGAGTTGTAATCAAAGTTACCTAGTTAGGGGCGCACTCAGAAGTTTCGCCCCCCCCCTAAAGCAAAACCCTAGCTACGCCTCTGATGGACACTAATGGTTCTGCAGCAGACACCGGTGGAGTAGTGGGCTGTAAATGCACTACTCCCATCTAAGACTTGAGGGCACAACAGCAACACGGATAGAGAGCCGGAATTTAGGAGTAGAGAGTCCCCGAAGCAGGCTACAGCTCTCTGTCGTGCAAGTAGAAACCTTGGGAACATCTGTCATGAGGAACTCCAGTGTAACACAGTACTAGGAGATCTTCACACTTAAAGGCGCTATAGAGGAGATGTTCAGGAAAGGCACATAAGTTGGCGGAGTGTGGAAGGGAGCATCCCATCTTGCCTGGAGGTTGACTGAGTCCCTGACCCGGAGGACACGGCACTACAGACTGTGAGTAAAGCTTTGGAACTACATTCCCTGGTGTCCTCCATTCCTTCCAGCGTCCGTCCGCCTGGCACTGCTACATCCCCTGCGCCGGACACTACACCATCTAAGTGTTTCCACATCTACACTGCCCTGGGACAACAGCCCTGCCTGTGGAGGGCTATACCATCCTTGCTGCACCACACCATCGGTCCCAGAGGATCTGTCTGCAGCATCGGCTTAACACCTCCCTTGCCGAACACCACAGGTGGCGTCACAAACTATTCATTTAACTACATTCCACCATTCATCTTCCTATTACTTGGGCGCCCAGGGCCACGGTCCGGGTCACCGCTGCTGTGACACATCCCACTGATACCGGCCCGGTACCGAGTACCCCACAGCCCTGGGAGGGCGGCCCACAATATAAAGTGGATGGCACACATTTTGACATTTGGACATTTCCATGTGATGAGTGTCCTAAATTTAGGTCAAACACCTATCAGACATCTATAATATAACCGGAGATGTGTCCTTATGTCCAAAGCCTCCTCGCCTGCTCAGTGTGGCGCAAGAGTCAACGCTTGCGCATACCTCACTACGGCGTGATTTTATTGAAGAGTGTCTTCAATAAAATGGCTTCATAGTGCGGGTGCCGCTGACACCAGCCCCTACTTCAGCTGGATGTGTGTCCTCGGATGTACATGCAGCTGAAGTGTATTGCAGTGCACGAACTTGCCAGGTCCGTGCACCACAATACACGCTTGCTGGCCAGAGGCTTACGTCGGATGGACACTGAAGTCAGCTGCTGGCTTCCGAAGATGATGAAACACTGCAGGGGATCGGGGGAAGGGTGAGTAGGCATGTTTATTGTGTTTTTTTGCTATGTAATGAACAACAGCAGCGCAGGCAGGATAGGGGACATAAACCAGGCCGTGGCCAGCATTCATAGGAGATTATGATCTCTGCTATACATAGCACTGCTTTCTATAGCACAATCGATCGGAAGATTGCAGCTTCATGTCCCATAAGGCTGTGAGCCCACGATCAGGAAATAGCATTTTGGACGCAGCGTAATTTCGCTGCAATTGTAATAATACAATTAACGCCGCATGTGCTCAGTGAACCATGCAGATTTACCCCATCTAATTAATGGCAGTTTCTCTGATGGAGATAATTAACATGCTGCAGCTCAAAAACCCGCACCGCGAGTGAGTTTCTGCAGCATTAAATAAAAGGACAGTAGGCATGGGATGTCTATAAATCCCATCCACTGTGCTTCTAAAGTAGACGCAGCATTTTGGACACAGTTAGGTAAGCTGCATCCAAAACACTGCTATTCCTGATCCTGGGCACGTTCCCTAAGGGGAATATTAAACACAGTAAAAGTTAAAAAAAAAAAATGAAAAAACTGAAACAAAAGAAACAAAAGATCAAATCGCGCCCCTTTTCCCCCACTGAAAATAAAACAATTAAAAATATATAAAAAATACACATTATTTGGTATCGCTGCATTGAGAAATGTCATATCAATGAAAACATAAAATAAATTAATCTGATGGGTAAATGGCGTACTAAGAAAAAAAAAATCAAAACGCCAGAATTACGTTTTTTTGACCACCGCAGCATTACAATAAAATGCAATAAGAGGCAACCAAAACATTATATCTACCTCAAAATGGTATCAGTAAAAATGTCAGCTCGAAGCGCAAAAAACAAGTCCTCACCCAGCCCCGGCTAGAATTTTTTTTCATACAAATTTCTGAAATTATTTTCACCATTTAAAAAATAAACTAGACATGTTTGGTGTCTGTGTACTCATACTGACCCGGGGAATCATAATCTTAGGTCAGTTGTACCATATAGTAAGCATGGTAAATAAAAAACTCAAAAAACAATTGTGGAATTGAACTTTATTTGTACTTTCACTTGAATTTTTTTTTCCCTTTTTCCAGCACACTATGGTAAAAATCAATGATCTCATTCAAACTTACAACTCGTCCCGCAAAAAAAAACAAAAAACAAAAAAACCCTCATACGGCCATATTGACAGAAGAATAATAAAAAGTTATGGCTCTTGGAAGAAGGGGAGAATAAAACAAAAAAAAAAAATGAAAATTGGATGGGGTGAAGGTGTTGAGAAAACTGTGGATTTCTCTGGAATAAGACAACGGATCGCGGATATGAAGGCGTCATTTTATTCAAATTTCTATCACCTGCATGTCCATGTAGACTGCTTAGGTCGGGGTCACACTTGCAACTGCAAAGCGAGAAACTCACGCGAGTCTCTCACCTCAAAACCCAGCACGGGCCGGTCATTCAGTTGAATAGAAATACATGTGGGTCGCCCTCGCACAGCGGGGTACTCGGTACCGGGCCGGTGTCAAGGCGGGAATGTGTCACAGCAGCGGTGACCCGGTCCGTGGCCCTGGGCGCCCAATATCAATTGTGTTAAGTTAATATGAATAGTTCGTGACGCCACCCGTGGTGTTTGGCAAGTAAGATGGTAAGCCAACGCTGCATACAGATCTGCTGGGACTGATGGTGTGGTGCAGCAGAGATGGTATAGCTCCCCACAGGTGGAGCTGTAGTCCCAGGGCAGTGTAGGTGCAATGGATGAGGAGAGGCGCAGAATGGTATGGAGGCTGGTACCCAGGTGTAGTGGTGCGGGAATAACTGGAGGACACCAGAGTATGCGGTTCCAAAGCTTTACTCACTGTTTGCAGTTCACACAACTGCCTGCCTCCGTACTGTGTTCTCCAGGTCAGGGCTTGTTAAATATTAATAATCCGTTAATTTCTTATAAGACCCAGTTCTGTAGAATGCTTTAGCTTACATGACATAGGCTATTTTTAAGCTTGGCTCATGGTAGAAAGACAGCTCCATATATGTAGAGACCACGTGCTTTAGGAGACGTATATAATTCATGGCTAACTGTAGAGGTCGCTCCTCTTCTTCCCTCACCATCATGAGAGACAGACGCAAGATGACATGACATAACAGCTGGTATATTACTTGACGGCGATGTGAGAAGCCGAACTGAGACACAGCAGCCATTTGCTATTCAGGATCTCGGAGAGAAGAAGAATACATGTTGCTTTTGCCATGTGGGATCTCAGAACATGATCTAATGGACAATTTCTCTTTCACCTATTTTTATTCACCTGTTTTTCTGTAATAACCTTTCTTTGATGGAAGAAACCAAATAAACCACTATATTTTTATCTGGTAACTAGTCCTGAGTATTTTACAGGATATGCATTATTTTACAGGACTCCAGCCAACCTCCAGGCAGGATAGGATTCTCCCCTCCACACTCCACCAACATGTACCTTACTGAACGACTCCTCCAATGCGCCTTTAGGTGCGAATCACTCCAGTACTTAGTTACCCTGGAATGCCTCTCTCTAGGTGTTCCTAGTCTTTACTTGTATGACAGACAGCTGTAGCCTGCTTCGGGGACTCCTCACTGCGTCCCGACTCTCTATTCAGTTGCTGTTGTGTCCCAAGTCTATGATGGGAGCAAGGCGTTAGCGGCTCACTACTCCTCCAGTGTCTGTTGCCGGACATAAAGATCCAATCAGCCTCGGGGACCGGGCCCCGGCCTTTGCGCTCTCTGGACTGGAAGGGTTCTCTCTCTTTCTCAACCTGCTTCCCACCGTCCATCTATTCTCCTTCGTTCTGTTCTATCTCTCTTATGGAATCTGTAGTCTCCAGTCTACGTCTCTTTCTCCTTCTCTTCCTTCCCTGAGGAGCTCGTTCCACTAAAACCAGTCCTCAGCCTCTCCTGACTGACTGCCTTCCTCCACCTTGAGCTCCTCTCAGGCTGACCTGCTGTCAGCCTGCTCTCTCTCTGAGAATCACCCCAGACTGACCTTCTGTCAGACTGACCTGAAATCCTACACCTTCCCTCTCTTTTATAGCTAACTCCACCTGCCTCCCCAGCACGAAGCCAGGGACCACAAAAGGCAACCTATGACCTTTCCAGCATAATGCATGGAAGGGTCCATGCTGAACTATACTGTGTGTGGGGTGCAGGTGTTGGAATGCGGGAAGGAGTTCCCAGCCTACTTGGATGGTGGGGCACTACACCTTAGGAGAAGGTGCAGTACCTCTGTGGCGACTGAAGCCTCAGGGGCGCCACACGTGCAGCCGCACACTCCGGTCCCGAGTGACGGTGGCAGTGCTGGGTATTGAGGTGAGAGACTGGCGCATTTCTTGCATTGCAGTTGCAAGTGTGATGGGGTCAGACGTGTGAGAAACTTGCACGAGTCTCGCACGTCAATACCCGGCACTGCCGCCGGTACCCGGACCGGAGCGCTCAGCTGCATGTATTTCTATGCAACTAAACGCTCCGGTCCTGAGTGCCGGCGGCAGTGTCGGGTATTGACGTGCAAGTTTCTCTCAAGTCTAACCCCAGCCTCAGAACGAGTGATCCTACTGACAGATTCCTTTTAAAGGGGTTTAAAAAAAAAAAATTAAAAAAAAAAAAATATATATATATGCCATCACTTTTTTTTACTGGGCATTGGGTATTCACTTGTTTGGAGCGGTGTTGCAGTTCCATGCTAAGCAGGTGTATAGGATGCAAGCTTCTCATACTTTTTTGGGGGGATTGGTACGGTTATGTATGTGGTATCATATTAACACCATACTGCTACCCCTGCATCCTCTATTAGACCTTGGCACCTGGTGTGCTGGTGGATGCTGCAAATTGTGTCTCTAATGGATTCCTAAATATTAACATTAATTCTATGTATCCAGCTGAAATGAGACAAGCACAGACAAAGATCCCGGAACTAAAAGCGTGCGCTCACTGTTCCCAGCCGGGCTGTTACTAGCCGCGCACACCTGAGTTGCTAAGAAACCATTGCTCCTTGCTTTTGTGGCCTGTGCGGTTTGTACTGGAGGCTGCAGGCACAATGCAGGGGGAAGAGGAGGAATTGTCTGTGAGCATTGCACACATCGTGCAGAAACTGAAGAGCAGCACGCTGCACTGCCAGCTGGAGAAGGAAGCCCGGGTGAGTGGTGCGCAGACAATGCCGGCATCAGCTGTCATGTCATGCAGTGGCCACTAGAGGCGCAGTGAGCAGCTGTCTGTGTCTTCCTGCTCTGCCCTGGTACAGATGGAGGCACAAGGCAAGGCACATTGCTGTGGCATCTTTAGTGCTTGGCAACCTATGCAGGGGTTTTGTGTGTTATTAATAGTGCCCTTTAAATGATGCAGTGCCACTGCCAGTGTTTGCCATCACAGACATTTGGTACTGCACAGAAACCTGTGCTCATCGACAGGGTCGGCTCTTAGTCACTTTTGTTTTTTCTTCTCTGCTTTAAGACATATAACATTTTTTTTATTTCTCTGTGAGCTGCAGTTGTTGATTCTGTTTTAGGATCCATATCACATTCTTATCTTTATTTTCGGAAGGCGAAGTGACCAAAAAACTGCATTCCCACCCTTGTTTTATTTTGATTTTGTGCTTTAGCGTGCACCGTTTTAAATATTATAATACGTCATGAGTCTGTACAGCTATATTTCATTTACATTGTCTGGGGGCGTTAAACATCCGTGTTTTGATATCTATCTTTATATATTTCTCATTGGTTTTGCTTTTATTAGTTCCCATACTTGAACATGTGATTGCTTGTAAAATGCACCGCAGTACTGTAATATTGCAGCGTATTGTAAAACCTCTGTGCTTATTACACCCCCGGTTCCCATGACATGTCTGTTGGCCAGCCATTTCCAAACATTTAAAATTCCAGTCTCAATTAACAGTGGCATCTAAGGCTAGTTTCACATTTGCATCTTTGTGCTCAGCGTATCGTCCGCGAACGCATGTCCCTGCATACACCATGTTAAAGATGGGTACGCGTGACACATGTGGATGAAACGCTGCGGACACAACCGCAAATGTGTAACCAGCCTAAGGGATTAAACTGCTGCTCTGAGCTAGGTCCGATTGCAGGAATTAGACTTGTGTGCCAGCTGTACAGTCATGGCCAAAAGTTTTGAGAATGACAAATATTAATTTTTACAAAGTCTACTGCTTCATTTTTTCTAATGGCAATTTGCATATACTCCAGAATGTTATAAAGAGTGATCAGCTTAACAGCAATTACTTGCAAAGTCAATATTTGCCTAGAAAATTAACTTTATCCCCCATAACACATTTCAACATCATTGCAGCCCTGCCTTAAAAGGACCAGCTAACATCGTTTCAGTGATTGCTCCATTAACACAGGTGTGGGTGTTGATGAGGACAGGGCTGGAGATCAATCTGTCATGATTAAGTAAGAATGACACCACTGGACACTTTAAAAGGAGGCTGGTGCTTGGCATCATTGTTTCTCTTCTGTTAACCATGGTTATCTCTAAAGAAACACGTGCAGTCATCATTGCACTGCACAAAAATGGCCTAACAGGGAAGAGTATCGCAGCTAGAAAGATTGCACCTCAGTCAACTATCGATCGCATCATCAAGAACTTCAAGGAGAGAGGTTCCCTTGTTGCCAAAAAGGCTCCAGGGCGGCCAAGAAAGACCAGCAAGCACCAGGACCGTCTCTTAAAAGTGTTTAAGCTGCGGGATCGGGCTACCAGCAGTGCAGAGCTTGCTCAGGAATGGCAGCAGGCAGGTGTGAGTGCATCTGCACGCACTGTGAGGCGGAGACTCTTGGAGCAAGGCCTGGTCTCAAGGAGGGCAGCAAAGAAGCCACTTCTCTCCAGAAAAAACATCATGGACAGACTGATATTCTGCAAGAGGTACAGGGAGTGGACTGCTGAGGACTGGGGTAAAGTCATTTTCTCTGATGAATCCCCTTTTCGATTGTTTGGGACATCTGGAAAAGGGCTTATTCGGAGAAGACCAGGTGAGCGCTACCACCAGTCTTGTCTCATGCCAACTGTCAAGCATCCTGAAACCATTCATGTGTGGGGTTGCTTCTCAGCCAAGGGAATGGGCTCTCTCTCAGTCTTGCCTAAAAACATAGCCATGAATAAAGAATGGTACCAGAATGTCCTCCAAGAGCAACTTCTCCCAACTGTCCAAGAGCAGTTTGGCGATCAACAATGCCTTTTTCGACATGATGGAGCACCTTGCCATAAAGCAAAGGTGATAACTAAATGGCTCAGGGAACAAAACATAGAGATTTTGGGACCATGGCCTTCAAACTCCCCAGATCTTAATCCCATTGAGAACTTGTGGTCAATCATCAAGAGACGGATGGACAAACAAAAACCTTCAAATTCAGACAAAATAAAAGCATTGATTTTGCAAGAATGGACTGCTATCAGTCAGGATTTGATCCAGAAGTTGATTGAGAGCATGCCAGGGAGAATTGCTGAGGTCCTGAAGAAGAAGGGTCAACACTGCAAATATTGACTTGCTGCATTAACTCATTCTAACTGTCAATATAACCTTTTGTTACTCATAATATGATTGCAATTATATTTCTGTATGTGATAAAAACATCAGACAAACACACATAAAAACCAGAGGCCAGCAGATCATGTGAAAATATAATATTTGTGTCATTCTCTAAACGTTTGGCCATGACTGTACAGCACAACTGATACCGTCATTGAATGAAACGCACTTTCCGTATTTTTCGGACTATAAGACACACCTAGGTTTTAGAGGAGGAAATTAGAAAAAAAAAATTGAAGCAAATGAATGTGGTCAATTCTGTTCTAATATCCACTTTCCTGGTATTTATGGTCTCCCTCATTCCTATCCTGGTATGCATGTCCACCTTATCCTTAGCCTGTTAGGCGTGGTTTCCCCTCATCTCTAGCCTGGTATGATTGGCCCCATCAGAAAAACATAAAAAAGAAACATAAACCATTATACTTGCCTTCCTGCGCTCCCTTGCAGCATCTTGTTCCGATGTTAGCCACTGCTTTATGCTTGTAAGCAGCGCATGGCAGGGACGTCATGCGCTGCTTACAAGCGGAAGGCCAGCTGCCGTAAGACTCCCGGCACCCCACTCCGGGACTATGTGCGTGGAGAGCAGTGAATATTCATTGCTCTGTAATAGCGCGCACAGTGTTCTCTGCAGCCACCAGCTTCCTGCAGCTGCCGACCATTCACGTGTGCACGCTACTAAGGGAAATTAATATTCACTGAATATTCACTTTCTCTTAAGTAGCGGGCACACGCGAATGCCCGGCAGCTGCAGGAAGCCGACTGCTGATTCTAATGGCGTGTCCGCTATTAAAAAGAAATGAATATTCACTGCTTTCCACTCCTATGGGCGTGGAATGCAGTGAATATTCATTTTCCCTTTACCCATTACAGCACACCTGAGAGAGGGATCCGCCCAGCAAGGACCAGAAACCTACTGATATAAAAAGGTGGTACCTCTTCGTCGCTTCAGTTGGTTTACTGTCCTTGATGGGAAGCCCTCATGCTGAAGCTCAGCGGTGACAGAACAGATGAAGTGTTATTTTCTGACCTACCCGATGCTGGAAGAGCAGCCAGTATGCCTGTGAGCCGGTCTTCAGGAGATGGATGTGCCATCCACGGGTCCATTTGGGGCCTTAGTGCAAGTGCAGGCAGTACAGACAAATATGCTGGGCATGTCTGCATCCGCCGCGCCACTCTCCCTCCTCCATCTTCTCGCAGACACTGCGGTGAGTTACACTTCCGGAGGTGCGCTTCGCTGGCGTCACGGGCAAGGCACTCTGGGAATGGGCGTGTCCAGGTGACGTCGGAGGGGGCATGCTGGAAGCAAGATGGCGGCGCCCTGGGCGAAATGCCAGCTCGGACGCATGGGGATTCAGTGTATCCTGGCTGGGGCGGTGTGGAGGAGGGACCGGAGGAAGCAGAACCTAGGAGAGTGCTGTGGATCCCCCATCAAAAGAAAGGGATAACCCAGAGAGAGCGCTTATGTCAAGCTCACTCCATCATGGTGGATTTGAGAAGACGGCAGCAGCAGTGTTCACCACTACCTTTGGTCGTTCACCAGGATGGGCATAGTAAGGGAAGGAGTGGCAGCCGTCCCAGTCAAAGTAGAGGAAAGTTGCAGGACTCATCGGTATCCAAGAGGGATGTTGTACGTACCCCTGATCAGCCTCCGAATTCGGTACTCTTGATGTGACAATGGGCTGTAAGTGATCTACGTGAATGCCACCATTTTTAATAGAGCCATTTTCTTGCTCAAATCACTAAGGGCCTAGGAAGGCTAGCACAAAGAAGAGGAATAGAGCGTGTGCCCTATGTAAGACCCCGCTAGCAGAGCACTGGCAGAAGAGTCTCTGCTCAGACTACATCTAGAAAACCATCATGGATGAGACCCCAGACTTTGCCGCAGGCCTTACAGTGTGTACGGAAAGTATTCAGACCAGTTTAATTTTTTCACTTTGTTTCATTGCAGCCATTTGGTAAATTCAAAAAAGTTCATATTTTTTTTCTTTAATGTACAATCTGCACCCCATCTTGACTGAAAAAAAACAGGTATGTAGAATTTTTTACACATTTATTAAAGAAACTGAAATATCACATGGCCGTAAGTGTTCATCCCTTTGCTCAGTATTGAGTAGACGCGCCCTTTTGAGCTAGATCCTCTGCCATTCTTCCTTGCAGATCCTTTCCAGTTCCGTCAGGTTGGATGGTGAACGTTGGTGGACAGCCATTTTCATGTCTCGCCAGAGATGCTCAATTGGGTTTAGGTCAGGGCTCTGGCTGGGCCAGTCAAGAATGGTCACAGAATTGTTCTGAAGCCACTCCTTTGTTATTTTAGCTGTGTGCGTATGGTCATTGTATTGTTGGAAGGTGAACCTTCGGCCAAGTCTGAGGTCCAGGATATCTCTGTACTTGGCCGCATTCATGTTTCCTTAAATTGCAACCAGTCGTCCTGTCCCTGCAGCTGAAAAATACCCCCATAGCATGATGCTGCCACCACCATGTTTCACTGTCGGGATTGTATTAGGCAGGTGATGAGCAGTGCCTGGTTTTCTAAACACATACCGCTTAGAATAATTACCACAAAGTTCTATGTTCGTCTCATCTGACCAGAGAATCTTATTTCTTATAGTCTGGGAGTCCTTCATGTGTTTTTTTTTTTTTTTTTTTTTTTTTTTTTTTGTTTTTTGTTTTTTTAGCAAACTCTGAATACTTATGACCATGTGATATTTCAGTTTTTCTTTTTTAATAAATTTGCAAACATTTCCACATTTCTGTTTTTATCAGTAAAGATGGGGTGCAGAGTGTACATTAATGAGAAAAAAAAATAACTTTTTGGAATTTACCAAATGGCTGCAATGAAACAGTGGAAAAATTTAAAGGGGTTTGAATACTTTCTGAACCCACTGTATATCTTTATTGAATACAAAATATTAAAATTATTAAAAAAGAGGACATATTAAAAGGGTGAGAGACTGCCTCCAATATAGGCAAGTTAATGGCACAGACACATGCATTGTGGGCCAGTAGGATTGAAAAATGTGGCCAAAACAAAATGGATCATAGACTATGGGTACTCAAGTTTTTTGTATACAAATTAAGAGCTATCGACATAATGTCCTATGGGCACCAAAAGTGATTGCTTGACAGGCACTGCTGCAGGCTTCCTCCGTGCCTGGTCTCTGCAGGCACAGAGGAAGCCGCCTCCCTGCAGGACCCCGCGGCCACATTGGATCTGGGGGCCTGCAGGGAGGAGGACCCTCTGAGCGACGTAGCACATCTCACTGCTCTGGGGGTCTCATGGAAGCACAGAGGGAGCACCCTCCCTGCGCGCTTCTCTCCTATGCCCCCGGTACACTGCGATCATGTTTGATCGCAGTGTGCCAAGGGTTAAGGTGCTGGGGGCGGTCCGTGACTGCCCCAGACACATGGTGTCAGCTGTGATAATCAGCTGACACTCGGCCGCGATCAGCGGCGCTCCCCCCGTGAGTGCCACTGATCGCGTTAGACGTACTATTCCGTCCTTGGGGCTTAGGTCCCAGGTCACATGGATGGAATAGTACGTCTAATGTAGGAAAGGGGTTAACCTGGAGGTCCTCTCATGCTCTGTAACCTAACTGAAGCGGGGGGAGAGGTACCACCTTTTTATATCAGTAGGTTTCCTGTCCTTGCTGGGCTGATCCCTTTCTCAGGAGTGCTGTCATGAGTTCTGGAAAAAAACGGCTATTGGTAAGTAACCTTGGTGTTTCTCTTTAGCACCAGGAGTTAGCTGCAGCAGCTGGCTCCTGCCTCCTGTGACCCGCTGCTCTGCCACTCCCTCCACCTCCCCATCCACAACCAGAGCAGGTACATCTGGACTAAAAGAAGCACCCTTCATTTTCTTCCACAGTTTTGGAGGAACAAGTCTGAAAAATTCCGTAGTTTTTCAGCCCGCTCCATACATGTGATGCCAACAGTGGCCGTGTGGACCCTTGCACGTGATTCCTGATCTGCTTGGAGGGTAAGAGTCCTAGTGGAGCTGGTAAGTAAAGTGCACATATGTAGGGATCAGCGGACCCTTGGAGGTTTTGGGTTCTGGTATCCGACCCGAACATTTAGTCCAGCTCCATACGATGATGAGTGCTGTATTGAATGCTATATGTCCGGAGGTATTTGGTGGAGTCATACAGGCTCTTCGGACATGGCTCTGTTGTGCTGAGGCGTAAAACCACTGTTCTTTATTTAATTAATTTTATTTTTTTTGCCTCTTGACTTCGTCTCCGATCATAAAGTGTGAATGTTATAATGAAATATCAGCAGTGTCATTTCTCCTAATTAGCTGGAATAACACCTAAAGGGAACCTGTCAGTTGGTTTTTACATGTGGAGATATCTCTTTATGTAAAATGTTCTGACAGGTTCCCTTTCCGTGTACTAGATTTTATTTTCTATATTCTTTTACTTTCCAACCTTAATTAAATCTTTGCGCTTGTATATTACCCAAGATATGTTCTTTTTTTTTTTTTTTTTTTTTCCGCAATTGCTGTTTTTCAATAATTTTCACCATTTGCATAATTTAATAATGCAGATGCTATAAAATAAATACAAAGCAATGTAAAAAAAAAAAAGCATTTGTCATTAATGTGTGTCCGCTACCCAACCATATAAAGTGCCCCAATTTAAAATATTCTGTCATTGATAACCCAGTTTTGTTTCTACATTTATATCCATGTACCTTTTGGAGAACATAATTCATGTGACATGTGAAATATACAAATTGTTTTGAATAAATGTGACTCGAATCAAGCATAAAAATTATTTTTGCCAATTTTTCTTATGTTCTTTTGTAGAAAAAAAAAAAAACAACACAAAAACAAAGTAAAAATAAATCTGTGTATAAAAGTAACTTCTATTACATTAGACTTTTCGTTCTCACATCTCCGAGAGAAAGTTATTATCATCGTTATCAATTTTTGAAGGGAGTAAATTGCATTTTGGTACAAGTCGTGAAAAACAATCCTTTGCCTGACAAAAATACATAAGCGCATTGAGTTCAATTTAAAGTCCACACATTTTTTTTGTGCTTGATTATCATGGCAAATCTGTAGAATGTGAACTGACCCTTAGCTCCAGACGCTTTGGGAATCCTGGACTGGAGCAATCTATAGACTCAGACGTCTGTTGTTATGAATACAAACCAGGTTGGCAGTAGCGGGCTTCAAAGCTGGAAAAAAGCCATGGGCATTGAAGGCATATTGGTGTGTCCTGTTTTCCTCGTATAAGTCCTGGTTTCCTTGCTGTCCTGCTTTGAGGAGTCTATAAATACAGTATATCGTTATCATTTCTTGTGTTTGTCCTTTCTTATTTCTACCACACGAAAAAAGATGGTGATAGTGTAGACGTTACCTCCTTGGTGGTCTTTGTCCAGATGAGGATTGCTATTTTAAGTATCCATCTATCATTTGAAAAAGATAATTTACAATTCCAATTTTTTTTTTTTTTTTAAAGGACGCAACAGAACGATGCTTTTAATGGGAAAAAATAGCAAGAGAAACATTTTCTGTATTCCTACATATGAAATCGAAGGCATACAGAGTTACAGCAGAGGTCTTGCGCATCGCTAAGACTGAACTTTTGAGGTTACCTAATTTTTTTTTTTTTTTTTGTTATTATTTACAAGCGTTAAAGGTGTGCATTTTGCTAGGTTTGTAAGTAGAGTCGACTGCTGGAAAATGCAAGAAAAATAGGTGCATCTAAATTTTAAAGTGCATTCAGGTAGCGATTAATGGCAGCCAAGGCTCCTCGCAGTGCAGACTGCATGGAGGTGGCTATCACATATCTGGTGTATGTCATATGATGGGTAATTTGATGAAAACATAGGTGCCCAGGAGCACATTTTAGGAGACAATAGAAGGATGACGAAAAAACGGTGCCCTGTGCATAATTTTTTTTGCACTCATAGTTGACATTAATAAAAGGTCACTTTAAGCATTTTTAATGAAGGATATTGTAATAAGGGATGGGGTTATACCTAATAAAGGAGAACACTATAATAATTGACTGTTATACATAATAAGGGAGGACAGTGTAATAAAGGTCAGTGTTTTTACACAGTAAGGGAAGAAACTACAGTATATACTCGTGTATAAGCCGACCCCCCCCCCCCCATTTTGTAAAAAAAAAAAAAAAAACCAGGGAAAACTTATTGACTCGCTTATAAGCCTAGGGTGGAAAATGTCAAAGCTACTATTAAATTTAAATAATAAAATGGGCCCCAATAAGATGCTCTATAAAGTTCATGATGGCCCCATATAATGCTCCATAAAGTTCATGATGGGTTCCATAAGATGCTCCATACAAAAATATGCCTCAAATAATGCTGCACAGTGAATAATGGTGGCCCTATAACATGCTTCATAATAACATATGCCCCATATAATGCTGCACAGTGATTGGTGGCCCCTTATAATGCTGCACAGTGATGAGTAGCCCCTTATAATGCTGCACAGTGATGAGTAGCCCCTTATAATGCTGCACAGTGAGTGGCCCCTTATAATGCTGCACAGTGATTGGTGGCCCCTTATAATGCTGCACAGTGAGTGGCCTCTTATAATGCTGCACAGTGAGTGGCCCCAATGCATTCTCATATTGCACAGGTAGCGTAAGGTAATCCAGTCATTTAGCTGCTGCCGCAATTAAAGAAAAAAAAAAAACCTATATACTCACCTCGTCGCTACTGCTGCTCATCAGCGTTGCCGGCTCTGCAGTGACTGTTCAGGCAGAGGGCGCGTGCTAACTACGTCATGGCGCCCTCTGACCTGAACGTCACTGCCAGAGGACGCAAGACAGCTGAGCGACGCACAGCGGTAGAACGGGGGACAGGTGAATATGGCTCCCCCGTCATACTGGCCTCTTCTGGCATGTCTCTGCAGCCCTCCCGTGCTTGTTCCATGTTCTCGGCCGGCACGCTGTTCTTCCTGCTTTCTGCGGTCACTTGGTACAGTTCATTAAACTCATGTATATTAAATCACAAAACTCAAGATAAAAAGCGGACGGCACCGCTGTTACCGTGTGACTTCAAATGATGTGCGGCATACAGAAGCCCAGCAGCTGGGAATCTCGGGTGCCAGACCTGGAAACAGTCAATCCTGGGAATCCATGCAAAGAGAAAAGGTCGCACTCATCGAGATAGAAGTTTCACTGATTTATTGACATATCATAAACATGTCAAGTCGGGGGAGTGACATAAGGAGTGCAAGAAAGGCTGACAACGGCCGTTTCGCGCTGCTCAAGCGCTTCAACGGGTCAAACAGTGGGGGGAAGTGCCGGGTTCATATGCAAATCACATCACTCCGTACCTCCTCCCTCCACAGCTGCTGTCTAAATGACATTGGTAAATTAAAAACATGCTAAGATGCATTACAACATACAAAAGCATATATACAACTTACTGCATAAGCAGAAAAGATGGTTACATCGAGAGATAAATTACAATGCATATTCATATATCGAAGACTAATGTTATTTTCATATGTCGAAAACTACTATTTTTTTTCTTTTCTTTTTTCTTATGGAAAACATCTACAATCATATGTATTCAGAGACCAAACTGTCTCACTATTATTATGAAGAACTATTAATATACTCACAGAAAGAAGAAGAAGAAAAAAAAAAAAAAAAATTTTTTCAGAAAAACTTTCCCAAAAAAAATCTTTTTCAAAAAAATGTTTTCTCTTTCCTTTTTCCCTTCCCGAAATAAAAAATAAAAAATGTGTGCAACTAAATATCTGTTTTGTTATAAACGACTATGTACATGTGTCTTATTATGGATAAACACAAAGATGGACTATCAATGAGAAATCTCAATCCTAGCGGACAGAAACCGCTGCACTGAAAACGCACAATGTACAGTGCCTACAAGTAGTATTCAACCCCCTGCAGATTTAGCAGTTTTACACATTCGGAATTAACTTGGCATTGTGACATTTGGACTGTAGATCAGCCTGGAAGTGTGAAATGCACTGCAGCAAAAAAGAATGTTATTTCTTTGTTTAATTTTTTTTTAAATTGTGAAAAGTTTATTCAGAGGGTCATTTATTATTCAACCCCTCAAACCACCAGAATTCTGTTTGGTTCCCCTAAAGTATTAAGAAGTATTTCAGGCACAAAGAACAATGAGCTTCACATGTTTGGATTAATTATCTCTTTTTCCAGCCTTTTCTGACTATTTAAGACCCTCCCCAAACTTGTGAACAGCACTCATACATGGTCAACATGGGAAAGACAAAGGAGCATTCCAAGGCCATCAGAGACAAGATTGTGGAGGGTCACAAGGCTGGCAAGGGGTACAAAACCCTTTCCAAGGAGTTGGGCCTACCTGTCTCCACTGTTGGGAGCATCATCCGGAAGTGGAAGGCTTATGGAACTACTGTTAGCCTTCCACGGCCTGGACAGCCTTTGAAAGTTTCCTCCCGTGCCAAGGCCAGGCTTGTCCGAAGAGTCAAGGCTAACCCAAGGACAACAAGGAAGGAGCTCCGGGAAGATCTCATGGCAGTGGGGACATTGGTTTCAGTCAATACCATAAGTAACGTACTCCACCGCAATGGTCTCCGTTCCAGACGAGCCCGTAAGGTACCTTTACTTTCAAAGCGTCATGTCAAGGCTCGTCTACAGTTTGCTCATGATCACTTGGAGGACTCTGAGACAGACTGGTTCAAGGTTCTCTGGTCTGATGAGACCAAGATCGAGATCTTTGGTGCCAACCACACACGTGACGTTTGGAGACTGGATGGCACTGCATACGACCCCAAGAATACCATCCCTACAGTCAAGCATGGTGGTGGCAGCATCATGCTGTGGGGCTGTTTCTCAGCCAAGGGGCCTGGCCGTCTGGTCCGCATCCATGGGAAGATGGATAGCATGGCCTAACTGGAGATTTTGGCCAAGAACCTCCGCTCCTCCATCAAGGATCTTAAGATGGGTCGTCATTTCATCTTTCAACAAGACAACGACCCAAAGCACACAGCCAAGAAAATCAAGGCCTGGTTCAAGAGGCAAAAAATCAAGGTGTTGGAGTGGCCTAGTCAGTCTCCTGACCTTAACCCAATTGAAAACTTGTGGAAGGAGCTCACGATTAAAGTCCACATGAGACACCCAAAGAACCTAGATAACTTGGAGAAGATCTGCATGGAGGAGTGGGCCAAGATAACTCCAGAGACCTGTGCCGGCCTGATCAGGTCTTATAAAAGACGATTATTAGCTGTAATTGCAAACAAGGGTTATTCCACAAAATATTAAACCTAGGGGTTGAATAATAATTGACCCACACTTGTATGTTTAAAATTTATTAAAATTTAACTGAGCAACATAACTTTTTGGTTTGTAAGATTTATGCATCTGTTAATAAATCCTGCTCTTGTGTGAAGTTTGAAGGCTCTAACTTATTTGCATCTTATCAAACCTGCTAAATCTGCAGGGGGTTGAATACTACTTGTAGGCACTGTATATGTGCACGTATACTAAACAAACAAAAAACAAGTCACTAAACGATTCAAATGTTACAGGAAACCACCAAATTCAGAAAGATGTCTTTGCCTCAAATATGTGAAAGTTCATCAAACTGCAATAAGAGACTCCAGAAAAAAGGTACCAACCAGGAAAGCCACATGTATACATACAGTGGGGCAAAAAAGTATTTAGTCAGTCAGCAATAGTGCAAGTTCCACCACTTAAAAAGATGAGAGGCGTCTGTAATTTACATCATAGGTAGACCTCAACTATGGGAGACAAACTGAGAAGAAAAAAATCCAGAAAATCACATTGTCTGTTTTTTTTTCATTTTATTTGCATATTATGGTGGAAAATAAGTATTTGGTCAGAAACAAGCAAACAAGATTTCTGGCTCTCACAGACCTGTAACTTCTTCTTTAAGAGTCTCCTCTTTCCTCCACTCATTACCTGTAGTAATGGCACCTGTTTAAACTTATCAGTATAAAAAGACACCTGTGCACACCCTCAAACAGTCTGACTCCAAACTCCACTATGGTGAAGACCAAAGAGCTGTCAAAGGACACCAGAAACAAAATTGTAGCCCTGCACCAGGCTGGGAAGACTGAATCTGCAATAGCCAACCAGCTTGGAGTGAAGAAATCAACTGTGGGAGCAATAATTAGAAAATGGAAGACATACAAGATCACTGATAATCTCCCTCAATCTGGTGCTCCACGCAAAATCCCACCCCGTGGGGTCAGAATGATCACAAGAACGGTGAGCAAAAATCCCAGAACCACGCGGGGGGACCTAGTGAATGAACTGCAGAGAGCTGGGACCAATGTAACAAGGCCTACCATAAGTAACACACTACGCCACCATGGACTCAGATCCTGCAGTGCCAGACGTGTCCCACTGCTTAAGCCTGTACATGTCCGGGCCCGTCTGAAGTTTGCTAGAGAGCATTTGGATGATCCAGAGGAGTTTTGGGAGAATGTCCTATGGTCTGATGAAACCAAACTGGAACTGTTTGGTAGAAACACAACTTGTCGTGTTTGGAGGAAAAAGAATACTGAGTTGCATCCATCAAACACCATACCTACTGTGAAGCATGAAGGTGGCAACATCACGCTTTGGGGCTGTTTCTCTGCAAAGGGACAAGGCTGACTGATCCATGTACATGAAAGAATGAATGGGGCCATGTATCGTGAGATTTTGAGTGCAAACCTCCTTCCATCAGCAAGGGCATTGAAGATGAAACGTGGCTGGGTCTTTCAACATGACAATGATCCAAAGCACACCGCCAGGGCAACGAAGGAGTGGCTTCGTAAGAAGCATTTCAAGGTCCTGGAGTGGCCTAGCCAGTCTCCAGATCTCAACCCTATAGAAAACCTTTGGAGGGAGTTGAAAGTCCGTGTT
The DNA here is from genome assembly GCF_039654945.1 of Dendrobates tinctorius. Classification (NCBI taxonomy): domain Eukaryota; kingdom Metazoa; phylum Chordata; class Amphibia; order Anura; family Dendrobatidae; genus Dendrobates; species Dendrobates tinctorius. Next base: position 53,800,230 of record NW_027361707.1, read on the forward strand.
GCCAAGCGAAAAGCCAAAAACATCACTGCTCTAGAGGAGATCTGCATGGAGGAATGGGCCAACATACCAACAACAGTGTGTGGCAACCTTGTGAAGACTTACGGAAAACGTTTGACCTCTGTCATTGCCAACAAAGGATATATCACAAAGAATTGAGATGAAATTTTGTTTCTGACCAAATACTTATTTTCCACCATAATACGCAAATAAAATGAAAAAAAAAAACAGACAATGTGATTTTCTGGATTTTTTTTTTTTCTCAGTTTGTCTCCCATAGTTGAGGTCTACCTATGATGTAAATTACAGACGCCTCTCATCTTTTTAAGTGGTGGAACTTGCACTATTGCTGACTGACTAAATACTTTTTTGCCCCACTGTATGTGACCTAGTTCTCCTATCAACAGCAAGGGAAATGAGGGAAAATATAAACTCCTTCATAGAATAGACATGGCTGTTTTTTTATCATTAAAACCCAGCGGACCTGTCGCCTGTGTATTCATAATCCACCTGGATTCTCGTTTTAATAAGATTTTGTTTAAATGCCCTCCCTGCGGCGGTAAAACCACCTTCTCGATTCCTGCAAAGGAGAGAACATTAGGGTCATTTCCATGTGCATCTCTTACATGGTTAATTAAACGTGGGACTCCTTTTCCCGTTTTAATGGACTTAAAATGCTCACAAAAACGAATGTATAGCGGATGTATGGTTTTACCTATGTAGAAAAACCGACATGTGCAAAAAATCACATAGACTACATGGTCTGTCTTGCATGTGATCAAATCTGTTACTGTATGTGTGACCGCGCCCATGTGTAATGTACGATCAGTACGATGAAATTTACAATAAGGACAATGGCCACACCTATAATTCCCTTGTGGTGTTCCTTTACTCAGCCAAGTGTCACGCTTAGTGACGATCTGATTCTTAACCAGAATATCTCTAATTCTTGTACTCCGCTTACATGAGATAAGGGGCCCTCTAGATACTATGTCGCTTAAATCCCTATCTTGTTCCAAAATATGCCAATTTTTTCTAATTGCTGCTCGTATCTGACGATCCATGGGACTATATCGAAAACAAAAGGTAAATCTCTTATTTTCGACTTTTATTTTTTAGAGGCACAACTCTAACTTTATTACTATGCTGAGATTTTACTTTTTCAAGTGTGGTATCTAATAGAACCTTAGGATATCCCCGTTGTCTGAACTATTATATAGCTCTCTAGATTGTGTTTCAAAGCCCTCCAAGGTATTATTTAAACGGTGGACTCTCAAAAATTGGCCATGTGGCAATGAATTAATGGTGTGTGATGGATGGAAACTATCATAATGCAATATAGAATTGGTAGCCAAAGGTTTCCTGTAAACTGACGTGCAGATTTCATTATCCTTTACTTCCAGCAAGACATCAAGAAATTCCAGCCGTGTCCCTCCAAAATTGTGTGTGAACAGCATGTTCATCTGGTTCACCTCACTTAGGTGACTGACAAACTTGTCAAAAGAATCTCTGGTGCCATCCCAGACAATGAACAAGTCGTCCACATACCTAAGATACAGTCTAATATGTTGAAAAAATTGTTTGGCATTGTAGACATATTTTTGAGTCTGAGTCTGTCAGATTAGAAGGCACTACAGGATATACCAATGATTCAATGTCCTTTATAACTTGCATTTCAAACACATCAATAAGGTTACCCGGGGATATGGGGGGCATGTATTGTGAAGCAACCCCCCCTGTAAACGGTCTATTGATCAACTGTGATTCATTAATAGTTACCCTATCTGAGCCTGTGATACTGAGTAGTAAATTGGCATCTTCATGTAAAAGCTAATGCTCCTGTGCCAGCCATGAAACCTAAAGGGCCCACCCTACATTGTGCTTCCCCAGATAATTTACTATCAATGGGGGGTTTTGCTGTAAAGTGTTTATGCAAATGGATCTTCCTAATAGACTTAAATAAATCAATTCTAAATTCAGTCATATCGAAAGGCTGTGGTATGCAAAAATTAAGACCTTTAGATAATAATGCAAAATGGGAATCATTCAAAACATGTCCTGTCAAATTGATCACTGAAAATGGTTGAGAGTCCGTTATTACTTCTGTCTCCACGAGACCTGTTTCCTCTTGCGGTACCGACCGAAAACTCTTCCTCCTTCCTCTTCTGACTCTCCGCCTAAAGGGACATTAGATCCAGCTCGGGCTACTTCACATGCTGATTGCTGGTCGGGTGAGGTAGTATTGTAACTGACCCCCTCCCCCACGCTGGAATCTGAATCTGTAGTGAAGTAATCTTTTTTTTACTGGTGCCCGTTTCTGTTTGTGATAGAAACGTTTATTTTATCGGTCGTCCATGACAGCACCACCTGAGAGAGGGGATCCGCCCTTCAGGAACAGGAAACCTACAGATACAAAAGGGCGGCACCTCTCCCACGCATCAGTTGGTTTCCTGTTCCTAGAGGACGGGACTTCCTTCAGATCGTGCATCATGGAGTCACCGAGGGATTCCCAGGCCGGCTGACCGACCCAGGTAGCGAGGGGGTCTCCTACCTCGGTCAAGCTCGGGTCCCTGGAAGCGCCACGGTGGGGCCGGGCAGGTCTCCACGACGGTGGTGAGAGCAAGTGGGAGCCAGGGGTCCGGTGGACAGCCGCCTCCATATTGCCGCACCAGTAGGTATGTATGACCCGGGCCCCTCCTGGTGCGCTCTCCCCGTGGCCGCTCTCTCTTCCGGCCGGGCCGGCGGCGCAGGTCGGCGAGCGTGGGGGCTGTGGCTTGGCCTGAGCCGGGGGGCGCCGTGCCTGCTCCTTCTGCGCGTCCCCCGCAGGCCTCACACGGGCGGCGGAAGTGACACGGCGGAGGGGGCGGTGCCGGGGACGCCAAAACCGGAAGTCGGGTGCCGGCCGGCTTCCGGCGTGTGCCGCGTGTGCGCGGCGGTCCTGGGTGGCGCGCGGTGACCGGGGGGGGGGAGGACCGGAGCTTGCGGGCGGAGGGTCCCGGGTGGGGGGTACGCGTGAGAACCCTGCTGACCCGGACAAGGAGGCCTTAAAAGGCAGGAGGTGACGCTGCTGGGGTGCTTCTGAAGGCCAGCGATGGATATGACAGAAGCCCCCTTAGAGCAGCTGGACGAGGTGCAGGAGCACCCACAGAAACAGGCCACAGTGAAACCGCATGCGAGTGGCCAGCGGAAGAAACAGAAACGGACGGGCGAACAAAGCCACAGAAGTTCCTCCAGGCTAAAGGACCCTCCTGCCTCCCTCCGTGATCCGGTACCTGCCTCATCTGCATGGGTAAGAGATCTCCGTGAATGTACCCTGATGCAGTGTTCCCTTGTGTTTTGTTCGCAGGGGAGGAAAGCTACGGGAAAACAGAAGCACAGGGAATGTGCCCTCTGTAGTTGCCCCTTGCCGGACGGCCACCCTAAAAAGTTGTGTCAGCCATGCGTGAGACAAACGGTAGGGGTGGAAGGGGACGTTGGCCCTGGGGTAGATTGACAGGCCCTTACACTCTCCCCCGTCCATACAGGTAGCGGAAGAAACGCCGGACTTCACCACAAGCCTGAGGGACATAATCAGGACAGAGATAAAGGCCCTATCTAAAAAGGATTCCTCTAGGGGAAGAGAATGTAGTTTCTCAGGTTCAGAGTCCTCGACCGCCCTAAGGATCGATGACTCTTCAGATTCCCCGGCCTCCACTTCGTCTTCTTCAGAGGAAGACTCGAGTCGATTCTGCTTCCCCTTAGACCAGATGGATAAGCTAGTTAAAGCAATAAGGTCCACCATGGGGGTAGCAGACACAAAACCGGAACTTTCAGCTCAGGACGTGATGTTCGGGGGTCTAGATCCCAGGAAGCGGAAGGCCTTTCCATTAAGTGATAAAGTCCAGAGCCTAATAGATAGGGAATGGAAGAGACCTGAAAAAAGAGGCTCCTTACCTCCGGCCTTCAAGCGGAGGTACCCGTTTGACGACCCAGTGGTAAACAGATGGGATAAAGCCCCTAAACTGGACGCGGCAGCAGCCAAAGCCTCCAAAAAATCCTCCATTCCCTTCGACGACATGGCCTCCTTAAAAGACCCGTTAGATAAGAAAGCAGACTCCTTTTTGAAGGGAACTTGGGAGTTGTCAGCAGGTGCTCTAAGACCAGCGATAGCTGCCACATGTACGGCCAGATCCATGATGGTCTGGCTAGACCAATTGGATTCCCAACTAAAGGACGGAGTCTCAAGAGCTTCTATCAGGAAAACGCTGCCAGTCATCCAAAGTGTGGCAGTGTAGAAAAATATATATATATATCTTCTTGCACGGTTGAGAATCAAAAAGTAAAAGCAATGTTGAGGATAAAATAAATCTTGTTTTTAATTATTCATTTCAAAAAGTGATTACAAAAATGAAGAAAAGTAAGTTCATGACATGCAGTAATTATTTGAAGAGAAAACGAGCATTGTTCTTACATATAGTCTTGAGCAGCTGTCCGGGTGTTCGAGAGTCTCAAGGGATATGAGATCTCCTGAACAAGAGTTAGGCCGGCTTATATACTATTCTGACCTATAACCTACAACCACATATGGTGGCTTGCCACTATGTTCAGAAGTTCTTCCATATTAAGTGAACCGTAGTTATTTTAACAATATGTATACAGTTATTTATGCATTACCTTAGTCTGAGATATTTAAGCCTAAAGTCTGAGATCTTTAGAACCATTCATTATCTCTAAATAGTCACATTTTGACAGCTTTGACAAGTGACCTATACATTTGACAAGAGAGACAGCTGTGTGAGCCAAGGAACTCAGAATAACTCAGTCACTTCCCTAAAGTAAGCAAAGCCTGTTAGCTAGATTCTGTATGAGAGAATTAATCCATATATTTTTTATTATAGAAATACTGATATTTTACAGTCCCCCCTGATTATGATTTGAGACATATCATAATCAATCCTAACTCATTCTCTCACCATTCGTATCACATTCATTCTTTATTCTGAAAACCTTGTATCAACATCTGCCCTGAATGTCATCTGAATTTTCAAACCTATTGTAAAAACAAAAATTAGATCAGAGAGTTATATTTTTTTTCGTTTTAACATCTCTCTTAAAATATCATCTTCCTTTTTCATTTCTATCTTTATATTCTTATAAATACTCCTAATTTTACACATAATAATTATTTGATATATTATACACAGCAAAACTATGATAAATAGAATAACAATCGGATTAGACAATACATTCCCTGCTGCCATTTTCGCTGAAGACTGTGACCAACTAGTTACAGATTTTCCTAAATTTCTCCACCAAGATGACCCTGACATACTCGTCCATTCATGTTCAATATCATTTAGATTACCTTGTTCATGTCTAAATACAATTTCAGCTTCTTTTAATTGTTTTGTCAGCAGATTTAATAAACCCTTGTCTTTCTTTATTTCATTTGTCCACAAATCCCAAGGGAATTTATTGACTTGTGACAAATTGAACTGGATCGGAAGGATTTTCAGACGTCTTGAGCCTATTGACGTAATATTAATACTTCCTTCCTTCTTTGTGAGAGTTTTAACATTTCCCTCAATACAATATAAACCCATTGTCAGATTTTCGACATGTACACAAGATGAGAAGAATGCAGAAACTGCTTCTCTTCCTGACATGACTTGGAAACAAGTTTTGTTAGCGCTTACTGGTGTCACCAAGTCATGTATCGTGTGGACATTCTCAACTCTGGCATGACAAGAAGTATGATTATGGAAACATGAATGATAAATGACTTTATCCTGTCCAGGTAGACACATTACCTTGGAAACAAAATTTAAGCATGACGAAATGTCTAATTGTTCAATGTTTGTACCATCAAATGCAAAATCTGTGTACTGTAATTGATAATATAACAATTGTGTAGGGCTGACAGGAATTCCCAGAACACCTATAGGAACCAGGGTTTCTTCTCTTCCTGACACTGGAATCAGTGATGTTCCTACACAAATGTTCTGTTCACATCCTAACCACTTATTTACCCACAAATCTGTATGGTTTAACGCAAAGTTATATTCTATGGGCAAATTTCTTATTAGCCCTAAAGGGGTAATTCCACTTTGTAAGGCTTGTGCAATCATTTTCAGATTGGTGGAATATTCAATCTGAATTTCTAGACATGTTTTGGCCACTTGAGATTCCTGTTCACTTTCCATTAAAGCTAAAGTAGCATCTTGAAGATGTGATACAGAAGATCCCAATACAGTAGCAGTGTTCAAAACCATCTTTTCAAGGACTTGATTCAAGCTTTTCTGAATCTTTACCCCTTTTCCTCCAATATACCCAATATTTTCCAGATCTGATTTAAGTGTATGAATGTCCATAGTGTTAATTAAACTTCCTACTGTTCCTAATCCCCCCAAAATACCTTCTAACACTCCCCTCTTACTTCTAACCTGTGTTGAAGTTCTTTTCCCAAACCATTGTTCTATTCCCATCTCCATGTTAGTGAGATGTGGTTGACACTGGGGATATCTAGAAGAGATTTTCCAGTTAGACATGTTAAAGGTCCATACCATGGTCAGAAACACTCCATCTCGTAACAGAGGTTTAGTTTGGAACTGATTGATCTGAAAAGGAGTAGATGGTTGAAATCTTGTCTGTGTGCATACATTATCTACTGCTGACCATATATTTACCTTTACATCTCTACATTGTTTGTAGTTATATTTCGTTAAAATGCAACATTGGTAAAGTCCAGAATCCTTAGGAGATGGATTATCTACAGAAAAAATAAAATCCTTATTTAACCATCTCACGTTACCGGATTGACCTCTGTGTATAACATTTGTTGGACCATTTGAAAAACTTCCCAAAAATGATTTATCTTTGGTCCATATTAACAAAGATTCTGTAGGTAGCTCTAACCTCGTGCTGCATTTTAGTAATAAAGGAGACATATTTTCTTGACTATATACTGCTTGTGGTGTAACCCTTACTTCTGGAGCTATAGTATTTGAAACTGTAAAAACTACAGATACCTGTACTTGTACTGGTTCTCTGGTTATCTGAAAATTCCATGTTTTTACCCAATCCTCGTCTCCTTCTGTAATAGAAAGAAATGAAGGATCTAAAACTTTCCCAAAAAGTTGTGTCTTTAACCAAGCATCTGTTTTGGATGTTTCAACTTTCCCTTTTGCGATCATATCATTTGTAATATCGCCTGACCACACAGCTTTCTCTTCACCTCTTATCTCTATATTCCAGAATAACACATCTGTAGGACTACATTCCCATGTGCCTGTCTTATTATTGTGTATATAATCTCCTTGTAACTGTGTGAACTTCGTCTTAGGTCCTGTGGCTGCATGTAATATTATGTCAGTGTCATGTATGAAGTGTAGCTCAATACAGCATTTTGCACCAAAACCCATGCAAATGTTTCCAGTAATATCTACTGAATCGTCCGGTATGTCCTCATCTATTAAGCTTTGTAGATTCGTTCCTCTTGGTTTCCTTGGATGTAAAGTTCCTTTGAAAAGTTCCTTCACTTCACTAGTATTTGTTCCATGGTGTGAAATATCTTCAGTGTAGATCACAGTTGAAACAGTACAAAACAGCAGAAATGTGATTCCCATCAGATAGTAGCTTTTCCTGGGCAACGTCTTTTTTCTCCTGAAGGATTGGTGTTGAATCCCTTCCATCAAGGACGTGGAGTTTCGTATTCCAGTTCTTATTGGAATCCATTTCTTCCTAAAAGAAATGCAGTATCATTATTTTGCAATATACAGTTTGCATTGATCAACATGTACCCACAATTTTTGTTGTCTGCGGGTATTTTTAACCACCTTAGATGCTCGTTGCACAAGTATCATCACTTGTCCCATGGTTTCGATAATTTCAAAGGGACCTTCCCAATTACTTTCCCAAGGTCCATTCTTCCTGAAAGTTTTAATCATCACTAGAGCCCCTTTCTTGAATTTGGATACATATGGTGGCTCCATTCTCTGCATTCTTGATGCAGCATGTGGAAGAATCGTTTTCAAATTTTCCTGTAACAATTGCAACCATTTGGACCTTGCAACAGCATCTTTTTGTGGTGTAGACAAAAATGGTTCATGAGGAAAAATCAATGGCATTTGTCTTCCTGTCATCAGTTCAAAAGGAGTAAACTGAGTTGTGGCAGAGGTTGTTCCTCTTACACTCAACAGTACAAAAGGTACTGCATCAACCCAAGTATTGCCTTTGTCCAATAACATCTTGGCAATTCTGGATTTTATTGTTCTATTCATCCTTTCCACAATACCAGCAGACTGTGGATGGTAGGGTACATGAAACTGCTGTCGTACCCCTAGAATAGCACAAACGGCTTGCATGATTTTTCCTGTAAAGTGACTTCCTCGATCAGAGGTGATCATTCTTGGGATCCCCCAAGTACAAAAGACATGATTAACTAATGCTCTAGCTGTAGACAAAGCATCATCTTTCCTGACAGGTAAAATTTCAACCCACTTAGAAAAAACATCTACCACAACCAATGCATACCTGAGACCATTTTTACCTGATGGTAACGGTCCAATGTAGTCGATTTGTAACGTAGACCATGGACCATCTGCAGGTGCGATTCGGAGTAGTGGCGGTTTCTGTCCTTTTGGTCTTGGATTAATTTGGGCACAAATGAGACATGATTGAACAACACTTTGCACTGTCTCTTCCATCTTTTCCCAGTAAAATTTCTCTCTGAGAATGCCTAACAATTTTTGTTGGCCCAAATGACCCAAACTTTCATGATTGTATTTTGTGAACTCAACCTGTAGATGTCTTGGGACAACAGGACGCAACTCCCCGTTTAAGTCATGACACAAAACCCCGTTTTCACAAACAAAGGGAGGTTTTGGATCAACCCGGGAAGCAACAAGAGATGAGTCTTTTTCTTGTTCTTCCGCAAAAGAAGGGATATGCGTGTCTGTTCTTTGAACTGCTGAAACCTCGAGAGGTTCAGGTTCAAACACCTCTTCTCCTGTCAGGGCTGCCTCTTTGGCTAGCATATCTGCGGTTGCATTTCCAACAGATAATTCATCATCAGATTTTTTATGGGCCGGAACCTTGACAATAGCAAAACCATTAGGGTTTTTTGATGCTATCCTGAAAATTGTCTTCAGTGTGTCACTGTGAACAAGAGTCTTATTAGATGAATCTACATAGCCTCTTTTTTCCCAAACTGACAAGTAATCTGTCAGTGATCTTACAACATAAGAGCTATCGCTGTAGATCACAATGGGACACTGATCATCTGCTTCATTCAGCTGTAGTACCATTTTTACTGCTTCTAGCTCTGCTCTTTGAGCTGAAAAATGACTCGGTAATTTGTGCTTCACAACCTGTCCTCTGTTGGGATAAAAAATGGCATATCCTGAATAATAGTGCCCATCTGAATAGAATCTGGAACCATCTACAAAAATTGGTTCGTCTGTTACCTCTGCTTTCCGTCTGAAAAGTGATGGACTTGGATCCTGAAAAGACTGTAAACAATCATGAGTTTGTCCTTCATATTGCATCAGCTGAGGAAGAACATATTTGGCCTTGTAATCTACCTCAATTTGTTTGGGAGACAATGACAATAACCAATGAGCAAATCTCTGATGTGACACACCTGGGATATTATTCTCAAAGAGAAGTTTTAGTGTAGAGTGAGGAGTTTGCAAAATGATTTTGTTGAACCCGACAATATGTTCGGTTGCTTTGACTGCAAAGTACACACCTACCAAGTGTCTTGCACAGGTCTCAAAACCTTTTTCAACAGGTGAGAGAAGTTTTGAAAAATAGCCCAAAATTCTCCACTCTTCTCCCTGTAATTGCAGCAATACAGCAGAAACAGATGTTCCTGATGTGTGCACTTGCAAAGCAAATGGAGCCGAAGGATCTACTGTGGACAAAGCAGGTGCATTTTGTAAATTCATTTTCAATTGTTCAAATGAGGTTTGCTGTTCATCACCCCAAGGACCAAAGTAATCACTGTTTTCACCTTTCAAAAGATCATATAAAGATCTGGCCTTATCTGCAAAATTCTCAATGAAATCCCTTGAATAATTCATAAGACCTAAAAAATGTCTCAATGCCTTGTGTGATGTCGGAATTGGTAGGGAAGCAATTGCCTCAATTCTTTCCTGCAGTGGCTGCCTTTTTCCTGGACTCAACAGCACTCCTAAAAATCTGACCTCAGTCTGCATTAATTTGACCTTTTTGGTGTTCAATTTCAACCCTGCATCATGCAGCAACTCAAACAATTCTGTCAGAAGAGAAACATGTGTCTCTTTATCCTCTGTAGACAATAAAATATCATCCACATATTGCAGAATGCAATCAGGCCTCGAAAATCTGGATAATACCTTTGCCAATGCCTGATGAAAAACACTAGGTGACAAATGTGCTCCTTGAGGTAACCTGCAAAACAGATATTGCTCGTCCAAGAAAGTAAATGCAAACTTATACTGACAACTCTTTTCAAGAGGTATACTGAAAAAACCATTACTAATGTCCAGTACAGAGAAGTATTTGGCCTTTGCATTTAACCTTGCCATCATGTCATGAGTATCTGCCACAATTGGTGCGACATTGGGTGTATGCTTATTGAACATCCGTAAATCCAATATCATTCGATAAGAACCATCAGATTTCAAAACACACCACAAAGGATTGTTACTTACAGAATTAGCCTTTCGGATAACACCTTGATCTAACAATTCCTGTATGATCTTTGACATAGAGTCAATTGATTCTGGAGGCAATTTATACTGACGCTGTGGCGGGGGATCACGCCCCTCCACATTCACGATAACGTCTTTCATTGTTCCAACCTGATTCCTGAACTGAGCCCAAAGAGAAGGAAAAAGCTGTACAATTTCTGTCAATACCTTGTCATCATTAGTGTCAGGCCACAAATGGTCAGATGACACCACATCATTCAAGCAAATACTTCCAACATGGCTATAATCATTAGGATCAATGACTACCGGTTTACAACCATTGGAATCTTTCCAGATCACTTGATTTCCTAAGTCAACTACCCATCCGAATTTCTGCATAAAATCTGTGCCAAGTATATTTTCAGAATCACGACAATACCAGATGTCAATTTCTGTTTGGAAAGAACTAGGTATTTCCAAAATCACATTGGGAACTAAGGTCGCTTTAGTTCCACCTTTTCCACTGAAACCGACAATTGTACAAACTGGTGAATCTGGGTTTAGCTTCAAATCAAGGTTTGTAACACTTAACTGAGCTCCTGTGTCAATAAGAAATACAACATTCTGGCTTGCTAAACTTACTTTGATAAATGGTCTTCCACAGTCATCCAATGTAACTCGAGTCACAAATTCCAATGGATGTGGTACAGGAATAGTCTGTGATTGTCAGAAAGATGAAGGAGATGGGAGAAGACCAGTGTCCTTTTTAAAAGACCTTGGAATTCTATCCCTTGACTCTGTTTCCTTCACTGTCATTTCTCTGATCTGTCTGATTAATGGTGCATATGGTGACTGTGTTTGTCTGTTGGCAGTATGAGCAGGTGCAGATAATTGTAATGCAGGTGCAGAAGGTGTGGTGTATGATTTTGGCATGAGTCCGTTTTCCCTTCCAAGCTTACCTGTTCCTTGTGTACCCATCTCTGATTCTGCTCTCAAAAATTTCCTGCACTGCCACTTCAAGTGTCCAGGTATACCACAAAAATAACAATGGATATTGTTCCTTTGTGTAGTATTTTTACCTCTATGCTCAATGTAATCCCTGCTCTTGGAGATTACTGTGGCTCTAGGTTTCAGCTGACTGTCTTTCTTCTCATGAACTACCGCTATTTTAGCCTTGACCTGATTTTGTTTCATGGATCTCCTTATTCTGTCAATAAAAACTGTTGCTTCTTGCAATGATGGCTGAGTGTTAGCCAATTGCACTGAGGCAGGATCTAAGTACTTGAACTTCTTTACAAAAAATTTGATCATGGATGCTGGCTCTTCGTGAGGCCCGAGATCCATTACCATCCTATAGGCCTGTTCAAACTTTACCAAAAAAGAGAAAGGATCTTCAGAAATATTTGTTTGTAAACTCCCTAAAATATCAACTGTAGGCATGTCTTCTCCAGTTGTAAACAATACTAATTGTCTAAGTCTGTCTTCTTTTGTACTATGTGTCATTTCATTCTCATCATTTAATCTGGGTGTGGTCTGTAATCTTTTTCCCATATGTGAAGGTAACCAAACTTTGAATATTTTATTCTTTTGCTCATCATTCAGATTGTATTTGTCTGTGTTTGATTCAAAAGTGTCCGCATTATAAAAGGCATCCATCTTATCATTGTAATTTGGAATGTCTTTTACAATTTTCATTAGCTGATCGTGTATTTTCAGATTAATGCGTGCTGCTCTGTCATGTAATTTTTTCCGTTGTAATTCTACTGCCTCTAATTCCTCTACTGAAGCATCTGGATTTTGCATATTTGGTACAAATGAAGAGGCAACACCGTCCTCCTGTTTATCTGTTGATCTTGTGTTAACAGAAACCCTTTTTATATCTTGTCGTAATTTAGACAATAACTCTGTCCTGGTATCTATTTGATCTTCCAATTGTTCTATATGTTCTGACAAAATCAAACAATTTGGACAATCAAAGTAATCCCCTTCAGACTCTTGTGTGTCACCTGGTGTGTCAGTGTGATTAATGTCTTGTGTGACAATGCATGTTTTATAGGTGTTAGGTTCAGTTTTCTCAAAGACTAGGCTATTATACACATGAACTAGATGCATAACATTCTGAAATTTCCTTTGTAATTTTCTAACTGAGAAAAACCTTTTGTCAATTTTAACATTTTCTGCCTCACATTGATTATACAAACTAGACCATAATTGGGCATCCGTATGATTATGAACAAACTTGAAATCTATGTTACTTTTCTTAGCATAATCATGTATAAAATCCATTATATTTTTTTCTCACCTATTGAGAGTCTTTCCCGTCAATGGATGGTCCTCTGTGTCCTTATGCAATCCTCAGATCTCCGTCTGGATGAGACGCATGCAGCTCTTTACGATCCTCACCCGTCGTCTTCAGGTTCAGTGTGATTTTTGTGCCGTGAAATAGTGGAATTCCTGAAGAAGCTTGTACAACAGGTGGTTTTTAGCAGAGTTCGTGCTCCCCCCTTGTACAATCGAGGAAGGAATGCCAGCCAAAATTAGCACAAAAGATCAGTCTGGCTAAGGCTCGCCAAAATGTAGAAAAATATATATATATATCTTCTTGCACGGTTGAGAATCAAAAAGTAAAAGCAATGTTGAGGATAAAATAAATCTTGTTTTTAATTATTCATTTCAAAAAGTGATTACAAAAATGAAGAAAAGTAAGTTCATGACATGCAGTAATTATTTGAAGAGAAAACGAGCATTGTTCTTACATATAGTCTTGAGCAGCTGTCCGGGTGTTCGAGAGTCTCAAGGGATATGAGATCTCCTGAACAAGAGTTAGGCCGGCTTATATACTATTCTGACCTATAACCTACAACCACATATGGTGGCTTGCCACTATGTTCAGAAGTTCTTCCATATTAAGTGAACCGTAGTTATTTTAACAATATGTATACAGTTATTTATGCATTACCTTAGTCTGAGATATTTAAGCCTAAAGTCTGAGATCTTTAGAACCATTCATTATCTCTAAATAGTCACATTTTGACAGCTTTGACAAGTGACCTATACATTTGACAAGAGAGACAGCTGTGTGAGCCAAGGAACTCAGAATAACTCAGTCACTTCCCTAAAGTAAGCAAAGCCTGTTAGCTAGATTCTGTATGAGAGAATTAATCCATATATTTTTTATTATAGAAATACTGATATTTTACAGGCAGCTTTTTTGGCGGATGCTTCAGCGGACTCTGCGAGGATGGCAGCCAGAACTGCGAGTTTATCTAAAGCAGCTCGAAGGGCCCTTTGGTTAAAATGCTGGCCGGGAGATATCCAGGCCAGATCACAACTCTGCTCCATTCCATGTGAGGGTGAATATCTGTTTGGCCCAGTCTTGGATGAACTCTTAGAGAAAGCCGGGATGATAAAAAGAAGTTCCCCAGTCTACCGAATCCTTCCTACACACGTCCCTTTACCAGGAAAGGCTATTTCCGTAGAAGGCCGTCCAGAGATCAGGGCAGATGGGAGGACAAAAGGAGAGGTACAGGTTTCATGTTCGGAGGAGGGAGGCGTCAAGAAGGTCCAGCACGTGACACTAAAAAACCTCCCCAATGACTAGTTGCCCCGGTAGGGGGGAGACTAGCTGCCTTCTACCCAGCCTGGTCCTTGATTTCCAATAGTAAATGGATACTGGGGGTGATAGCTGCGGGTCTACGCCTAGAATTCGCCCGGGTTCCCCAAGATCGATTTAAGGTCACCCCGCTCAGGTCTTCCACACCAGAACAAGCTGCCCTGGAGGCCGAGGTGCATGATCTCTGCTGTAAGAGGGTCCTGACGGTGGTCCCAAAGGGAGAAACGGGGAAAGGGTTTTACTCCCCCCTGTTCCTGGTCCGCAAACCAGACGGGTCCTTCAGAACTAAAATAAACCTTAAATCCCTCAACGAATTCTTGGTCATACGCCCGTTTAAGATGGAGACAATTAAATCAACAATAAAATTACTGTTTCAAAACTGTTTTATGGTGGTGTTAGATTTAAAAGACGCTTACTACCATATTCCCATTCATGCAGCCCATCAGCGGTTTCTCAGAGTGGCGGTTCAGCTAGATGGGTCAGTCCAACATTTTCAATATGCGGCCCTCCCCTTTGGGGTGGCAGTCGCTCCCCGTGTGTTTACCAAAGTTGTAGCGGACGTTATGGCCCATCTACGTGAATCGGACATTCTTGTGATCCCCTACTTAGATGACTTCCTGATCGTAGGGAAAACAGCAAAACATTGTCTGGAACAACTACAAAGGGCAATGTTTGCCCTAGAGGGGTTAGGATGGCTGCTTAACATTAAAAAGTCTCGGTTACAGCCAGTGAGAGTTCAACAATTCTTGGGCCTGATCCTAGACTCTGAGAAACAGGAATGCCGTCTGCCCCCGGAGAAGCTTGTTCGCCTACACTATCAGGTCCTGAACGCTTGCAATAACCCTACCATGTCCCTCAGGAAAGCCATGTCCCTTCTGGGTTCCCTCTCGTCCTGTATCCCAGCAGTTCAGTGGGCACAGTTTCATACAAGAAAACTGCAGGGCGAGGTCTTAAGGCATCAAAGAGTCCTTGGGGGTTACTTGGAGGGTCAGCTAACCTTGTCCCGAAACACAAGGGAGTCCCTAGAGTGGTGGCTAGTCAAGGATAATTTATCCAAAGAGGTCCCCTGGGAGTATGACATATCCCGCATAATCACCACGGATGCTAGCCCTTCCGGTTGGGGGGCTCATATGGGTGAGATTCTGGTACAGGGCCTATGGGAGCATCATCAGATAGAAATGTCATCTAATCTGAAAGAGTTGACAGCGGTAGAGCAGGCAGCTAAGGAGCTACTTGTGTATCTACAGGGCCATCATGTGCGAGTATTCTCCGACAATCAGGTCACCGTGGCTTATATCAACCACCAAGGCAGGACTCGTTCCAAACCCCTGATGAATGTGGCAGAACGGCTATTCCGGCTAGCAGAGCAGCATTTTCAATCTTTAACAGCTCTACATATAAAAGGGAAGGAAAATATCACAGCAGATTTCCTAAGCCGCAATCCACTAAAACAAGGAGAATGGTCCCTAAGCACCTCCATCTTCGACCTGATTGTACAAAGATGGGGACAACCAGAGGTAGACCTCTTCGCTACCAGGGAAAACAGAAAATTAAAACAATTTTGCTCCCTAAATCCCAGAGGGAACCCCCTGGCGGTAGATGCCTTTCTGATAAAGTGGGACTTCGGGCTAGCATACGCCTTCCCTCCCCTATCGCTACTACCCCTGGTGATGAAGAAAATCAGGAGAGACAGAGCAAGGGTGATAGTTATCGCTCCATTTTGGCCCAGGAGGGCTTGGTTTTCTTGCCTCAGGACCATGTCAGTGTCCGACCCTTGGGTCCTTCCGGACATCCCGGATCTCCTATCCCAGGGCCCTGTGTTCTATCCTCAGGTGGCTGGCCAACATCTGACGGCGTGGAGTTTGAACGGACACTGCTGAGAGAAAAAGGCTTCTCCCCAGACCTGATTAGCACCCTACTTAAAAGTAGAAAAGTCATCACTACCAAAATCTATGTCAGAATTTGGAAAAATTCCTGCAGAACTCTGGAGTGGTCGCTGGCGCTTCAGCACCTGTAAACCAAATCTTAGAGTTTCTTCAGAAAGGTCTGGATATGGGGCTCTCCACTAGTACCCTTAAAGTACAAGTATCAGCCTTGGGGGCCCTCTTTAGCTGCAACATCGCGGGTAATTACTGGATCAGTAGATTCATTGAAGGCAGCAAGTAGATCCAGGTCAATAGCGAAGGATAGATTCATGCCGTGGGACTTGAACCTAGTCCTCATGGCTATGACAGAAGCCCCATTCGAACCTATCTCATCAGCTTCCATAAAGAACCTGTCCCTCAAAGTAGCCTTCATGGTAGCTCTATCCTCAGCTCGTAGGGTAAGCGACATCCAGGCATTATCTAGACGTCCTCCTTATATACAGTTCAAGGACGATAGGGTAATACTCAGACCTGATCCGGCATATTTACCAAGGTAGTTTCCAGCTTTCATAGGACACAGGAGATAGTCCTTCCATCTTTCCTCCCTAATCCAGCTAATGAGAAGGAAGAGAAGCTTCACACCTTGGATGTTAGGAAATGCCTCATAGAATATCTGGCAGTTACCGATCCCTGTAAAAAAGATAATGCCCTGTTTGTCTCTCATCATGGCCCTAGGAAAGGTTGTAGAGTGTCAAAAAGTACACTAGCCAGGTGGGTTAGAGAAGCGATCTCAATAGCATACACCTCAAAAGGCAGGTCACCACCCCGGAAGCTGAGGGCGCATTCCACCAGAGCCATGGCGACCTCGTGGGCCGAAAGGTCAGAAGTGTCCATTGACCAGATATGTAAGGCGGCTACTTGGTCCTCTCCGAGCACCTTTATAGTCATTATAGGCTAGACTTGGGTGCTTCCACAGACCTCTCTTTTGGTATAAGGGTACTGCAGGCTGTTGTCCCTCCCTAAATAGTTTTACTCTCTGTAATTCTCTCAGGTGGTGCTGTCATGGACGACCGATAAAGTCTTAGTTACTCACCGGTTAACGGTGTTTTTCGGAGTCTATGACAGCACCCGTATATTCCCTCCCTTTAGTTTAAATTTGGGTGTGCACTTCTTCCTCTTGTATGTACACTGGTAAAGAATAGTTGTGTAAAGTACTGTATATAATTTTGCTATTAACCATTGTGGTCCTCTTGTGCTCTGTAATCCAACTGATGTGTGGGAGAGGTGCCGCCCTTTTGTATCTGTAGGTTTCCTGTTCCTGAAGGGCGGATCCCCTCTCTCAGGTGGTGCTGTCATGGACTCCGAAAAACACCGTTAACCGGTGAGTAACTAAGACTTTTCCCTTTACCAAAATGCCCAAAGTTAGTATTAATACTGGATCGTTGTTTATTCCAATTAAAAATCTGACCACTGGCGAAATCATTTTTGTCCCGTAGAAATTTATCACGTTTTCTTGATTTAATTTCCGCCTGTATCGGTAGAAGTTTACTGTCCATCTTTTTATTAAACAATGTCCACTGATTTTCTGTCAGTCTGGATTTTAATTCCTCTTGTGCTTTAACAAGATCATGTTTTACTGTCTCATAATTATGTAAATTCGTGGCCAAAACTAGTTGCAACAAATCCTGTGAGCATTTCAATAGAATCTTCTCCCATTCTGTACGGAACGAAGTGTTATCACTAAAATTAGAAATATCTTTCCATACTCGTAGTCCTCGTGGTACACGTCCACAATCGCTGTATAATTTTAATTTTTTATTTCGGGAAGGGAAAAAGGAAAGAGAAAAAAATTTTTTGAAAAAGATTTTTTTTTGGGAAAGTTATTTTGAAAAAAAATTTTTTTTTTTTTTTCTTTCTGTGAGTATATTAATAGTTCTTCATAATAATAGTGAGACAGTTTGGTCTCTGAATACATATGATTGTAGATGTTTTCTATAAGAAAAAAGAAAAGAAAAAAATAGTAGTTTTCGACATATGAAAATAACATTAGTCTTCGATATATGAATATGCATTGTAATTTATCTCTCGATGTAACCATTTTTTCTGCTTATGCAGTAAGTTGTATTTATGCTTTTATATGTTGTAATGCATCTCAGCATGTTTTTAATTCACCAATGTCATTTAGACAGCAGCTGTGGAGGGAGGAGGTACGGAGTGATGTGATTTGCATATGAACCCGGCACTTCCCCCCCACTGTTTGACCCGTTGAAGCACTTGAGCAGTGCGAAACGGCCGTTGTCAGCCTTTCTTGCACTCCTTATGTCACTCCCCCGACTTGACATGTTTATGATATGTCAATAAATCAGTGAAACTTCTATCTCGATGAGTGCGACCTTTTCTCTTTGCATGGAAACTCATGTATATGCGCATATTCATGAGTTTAATGAGCGGTACCACGTGACCGCTGAAAGAACAGCGAGCCGAGAACATGGAACAAGCACAGGGGGCTGCAGAGTCACGCCAGGAGAGGTGAGTATGATCCCATACACCATTCGCTCCCCCTCCCCGGCCGACCCCCGGTATATGGCTCGCATATAAGCCGAGGGGGGGGGGGTGTTTCAGCCCCCAAAAATCCAAAAATGGGCTGAAAATCTCGGCTTATACGCGAGTATATAAGTTATATAATGGATGATTCTGTATACAATAAAGGAGGTTCCTGTAATAAACATTGAACATGCTACACATAATAGAGGATACTAAAATGGTACTATACACAATAAGGGAAGACCCTATGTAACAATTGATAGTGCTATAAGGAAGGGCACTAATAATTGACAGCCCTATACTTAGAAGGAACCTTTCACCAGGTTTCCCTTAAATAAATTATTAAATCCACCACCTTTTTAAGTCATCTTGCACAGCACTCCTGCAACCTGTTCATCGCTGCACAGCCTCACTGCATAACTAAGAAATTATCTTTTATAAGTCGCCAGCACCATATGGAAATCTGCTCTGTTCGATCTGATGGGCTTTGCTGGTCATTGCAACCCACAGTCGCTGACCTTCGTGCCTTGATTTAGATGGATGACATTTCCTACGTTATCCACACAGCGCTGCTAATCTTGTCACTCAAAATAAACAAAGACAGAAACATAATAAGTTTACATGATGCAGCATGCTCGCCAGTTTGTATCTCAGTTCATTTGTTTAGGTTTTTTTTTATTCAGTCTGTTTTCACCATGTGCATATAAAGGTGTGATCTGCCTTTTCTTAGAGCTGGACATTATATTGATGTGGATCTCCAACGTTGGGTGTCTACTAGCTGGGTCCAGTCCTTCTCAGACCATATCCACATACATGTCCCAATAAGGGTCACCGTAAAGTGGTGGGATGGTTTTTGCATTTATTTTTTTTTTTTTATCAAAATTATGTTAACGAAGTACACTGTATTATTTTGGTTCACTATTGCTGTTTATTTACTGCAGGGTATTTCCTCATTATGTTTCTGTCTTAGTTTTGTTTCTGTTTAGTAACCAGTGTGAACATGTACTTACAAACTGATGTACATGCAGCATGTATCCCAGTTCATTTCTTTGTTTTTTTTTTTTAAATCTTGTAACTGTGCAGTAGAAGCACAGAACCGCGCAAGTGCGCTTCACTCTGCCCTGCTAAGGCACAGCAAAGTGTTAATATGCACGTGCGCCATCTTCTCTTCCGGGTCATTGGCTCTCTGTGCCCTTTTTGGTGCATGTGCATTATAGAGGGTAGAGTGAAGCACACTAACACAGGTCTCTTGTAGGCGCGAGATTGACAGCAGTATGTGGATGACGTAGGAAATGTCATCCACGTTAATCAAGGCAAGTAAGCGATTGGAAGAAAGAACTGAGCACACACCAGTGATACCCATTGGACCAAACCGGGCCGAATTCCCATACGAAAAAGGTATTTTCTTAGTTGTACAGGGTAGAAGGGCAATTAGGAGAAAGTTTCTGGAATGCTGTACAAGAGGGCTTAAAGGTGGGGGATTTCTTTCTATATACAGTAGGGCCAACCTGATGACAAGGGCCCTTTAATAAGGGAGGACACTGTAATAATGGATGATGGATGACACTTTATATAATAAAGGAGGACACTAGATAATAAGGGATAGCACTATACATAATAAGGGAGGTTGTTTGGCAAATATGACTTTGCGCCATAATTTCTTTGCAGACCTTGCAGTATAGATACAGAATATGTACTTACATCTAGTGACTTAAAGGTTTACTGCAGGTTCTATTACTGAAATAAGAGCTTATATGTAGCACCTGTCAGTGGCCATTTAATGGTTTACACTGTTTACTTCCATCCGGAGCTTAGTTTCAGATCCCATCGATGTGATATTGATGAGCTATACTGAGGCTAGGTAATCAATAATAATGGTAAAGAACAACCCCTTTAAACTTTAAACCTCCTTTTAAAACTATACAACAATTTTGAATGGTTTCCATCAGGCCGTGATGGTTTTGTATAACACTGCTGCTCCAGTATGCACAATTATGATTTGTTATCTGTGTGTATTCTGCAGAATTTTGGACTGCGCTCGGATGATGTATGGAAATGTTTTTTTTGGTTTTTTTTCCTTCCATATTTAGAACAGCTTGCATGTCCTTTTATGTTCTTCAGTGTTTGGTGAAATTTACAAAACGATAACTAATTCAGAAATTGTATTTACTCTCATATCTGCTCAGCAAATGACAAATGTCACTCTGCTACCCTCTGTGTACATATAGATAACATTATACAAATGCCTCCCAAGGAAACATTTAGATTACTGCATCCTTATGTAATCAGTTCTTATCTAATATTAATAAAATATAAATGGTACCACAAATTAAGACTTATTTTGTGTATAACGGTTTGTAGGATGGAGCTTTTTCTTTATGCACTTTGCTATTACTACAGTAGATTGTTGCAGAATTTAACATTTATTCCATTACAAAACTATTGACTCTCTCCTAAACCCAGACAGCAGTTTTCTAGCCCTCTGCCAGACATATTCCAGTGGATTCAGGACTGGACTGGCATAAGTTGACTTGGACTCACAAGATTTTCCATTTACCGCTATTGAAGTGCAACCTTGTTTATAGAGGAACTGCTGGGTGTCTTTCCCTAAGGCCTCTTTCACACTTCCGTTTTTTCACGTCAGTCATAATCCGCCAATTTTTGAAAAAAACGGATCCGCCAAAAAAGGGGTGGATCCGTTTTTTTTTCCCCCATAGACTTACATTATTGGCGGATCTTGACTGATGGTCGTCCGTCACCCCCGTTTTTTGACAGATCTGCCAAAATTTTTCAGGCTCCCGGGCGGATGAGACTGACACTGCAACGTTTTTTCTTCTTGACGGTCCGCTATTTTCATGTGCGCATGCCCGGAAGCTTTGGTCCGGGATCATTTTTAACCCAGTAATCAATCACTCTCTCTCTCTCTCGCATCCTGTGTTCAAATCCGACCAATTTCAGAATCTGCAGGGACTTTCTATGTTCTCCCTGTGTTTGTGTGGGTTTCCTCCTTGTACTCCAGTTTCCTCCCACACTCCATAGACATGCTGATAAGGAATTTAGATATTAATCCCCAATGGGGACAGTGCTGAGGAATTAATGGCACTATATAAGGCAAGTGGGTAAAATATATTGCATGCAGCAACGGAATATAATTGTATATTTTAAAAAAGTTATTTGGGCTGCAAGCTCTAATACGCTTTAATTTCTTATTTATGTTGAAACCATATTCTGTTTCACGTAATAGAAAGGAAGATCCTATAAATCGGTGGCTCAGTGGTTGGCACTGCAGCCTTGTAGCCCTGGGGTCCGGGGTTCAAATCCCACCAAGGACAACATTTGCAAGGAGTTTGTATGTTCTCCGTGTTTGCGTGGGTTTCCTCTGGGCTCTCCAGTTTCCTCCCACATTCCAAAGACATACTGATAGGGAATGTAGATTGTGAGCCCCATCGGGGACAGCGCCCATAATGTCTGTAAAGCGCTGTGGAATTAATGGCACTATATAAATGAGTATAATAATAATAATAAATCTATAGTCATGTTGAGTTAGTCCCTACTTTGCCGCTATAACAGCCGCCACTCTTCTCTGATTGCTTTCTGCAAGATTTTGTTGGTGTCTGTGAATTTTTGCCCGTTCCAAAAGAGCACTCATGAGGTCAAACACTGAGAGGGCCTGTCTTGCGATATCCGTTTTAGTTATTTTCAAAGATGTTGGATGGGGATGAGGACAGGGCTCGAAGTTCTTCCATATAAAGCTCCTCCATCCACTCGTTTACAGACTTTGCTTTCTGCATCGGGGCGCAGTCATGGAGAACAGAAAAGGTCCTTCCCCAAACTATTCCCATCGAGTCCTATGGTTTTTTTTTTTGTACTTCTTACCTTTTCCTCTTTTTAGTACTAGTTCTGTAAGTCCTAATAATTTGGTGAGCTCTACAAGGGGTTACAGAAAGGAGAGCATGCTCTTGTTATAAAGAAGCTTTAGCCGTGTGTATTTGTACGTTTACATCCCTCTGCTAAGAGCTGTTCTCTGGAGAGTAAGTGCACTATCACTCTACACTTCAGTTTTGCTCCTGGTTTGGCTTTTGGTCTTCATTGTCTGAACGCTTCTTTTTCTGTATAAAATGGATATTTCTCAAGGGTACACTCCAATCTCAACGCTGTCACCTGCGTCAGGACTGGATTGTACTTTTAGTTTTGAAAGGACTTCATGCCTGTGAATCAGTTCTGCCATAGAGTATATTACGTAAAGCAGGATTAAATGGATTGTTCTGTTAGAAAACTTATATTTAAAGAGGAATTTACAAAATAAGTTACTCCTACCCATTAGATTGGAGATAATTTGCTGTTTGCTGGAGGTTTGATGGCTGGAACCCTCAGCGATCCTGAGATCAGGGCTCTAGATGATCGAGAAAAGAGCTCTGCAGCCCCAACTTGAATGGATAAGCGGTGCGCATACCTGTATTCTTTCATTTATTGTCTGTCAGTCTGTTGGGAAAAGTCAAGCAATGTAATCAACAATGGATGTAGAAGAGGCCGAGCTTGCAAGCCTGCGCTCCATTCAGGATGGAAATGCAGAGCTCTGTAAGGCTAGTTTCACACTAGCGTTTATGAGCGCAGCGACGGCCTGCGCACGGCCGCCGCTAAGCCCCTCCCCCTGCCGCGCCTCCGCCGGTAGCTCCGCCCACCGGCGCATGACGCTGCATGCGCCCTGCGTCCCCTATCTTTATCACAGGGGGTGCAGGCCGTGTGCAGTATGCGTTTGGCGGCGCATGCGTCCTTTTGACGGTGCGCCGACCTGCGCCAAACACAACCTGCTGCAGTTTGGTTGCGTCGGCGCACCGTCAAAAAGGCCCATGCGCCACCAAACGCATACTGCGCACGGCCTGCGCCCCCTGTGATAAAGATAGGGGACGCAGGGCGCATGCAGCGTCATGCGCCGGTGGGCGGAGCTACCGGCGGAGGCGCGGCAGGGGGCGGGGCTTAGCGGCGGCCGTGCGCAGGCCGTCACTGCGCTCATAAATGCTAGTGTGAAACTAGCCTTTTCGGAGGTTCCAAAACCTAAATCGTAGGCTCTCTAGGGGTCCCATGGATGGAGGATAACTTGGAACTAGTGAATAAAGTGGAGGTTATTCGGCACCAGCTCTAATTACAGTGCCTTGTGAAAGTATTTGGCCCCCTGGAACTTTTCAACCTTTTCCCACATATCATGCTTCAAACATAAGGATACCAAATGTAAATTTTGGTGAAGAATCAACAACAAGTGGGACACAATTGTGAAGTTGAATGAAATTTATTGGTTATTTTACATTTTTGTGGAAATTCAAAAACTGAAAAGTGGGGCATGCAATATTATTCGGCTCCTTTAACTTAATACTTTGTTGCGCCACCTTTTGCTGCGATTACAGCTACAAGTCGCTTGGAGTATGTGTCGATCAGTTTTGTACATCGAGAGACTGGGCAAGAATTTCAATCTTCCTTGGCAAACAGCTCGAGCTCAGTGAAGTTTGATGTAGATCGCTTGTGAACAGTAGTTTTCAGCTCTTTCCACAGATTCTCGATTGGATTCAGGTCTGGACTTTGACTTGGCCATTCTAACACCTGGATACATTTATTTGTGAACCATTCCATTGTAGATTTTGCTTTATATTTGGGATCATTGACTTGTTGAAAGACAAATCTCCGTCCCAGTCTCGGGTCTTTTGCAGACTCCCAACAGGTTTTCTTCAAGAATGGTCCTGTATTTGGCTCCATCCATCTTCCCATCAATTGTAACCATCTTCCCTGTCCCTGCTGAAGAAAAGCAGGCCCAAACTATGATGCTGCCACCACCATGTTTGACAGTAGGGATAGTGTTTTCAGGGTGATGAGCTGTGTTGCCTTTACGCCAAACATATCGTTTGGCATTGTTGACAAAAAGTTCGATTTTGCACCTTCTTCCACATGTTTGGTGTGTCTCCCAGGTGGCTTGTTGCAAACTTTAAACGACACTTTTTATGGATATCTTTGAGAAATGGCTTTCTTCTTGCCACTCTTCCATAAAGGCCAGATTTGTGCAGTGTATGATTGTTGTCCTATGGACAGACTGTCCCACCTCAGCTGTAGATCTCTGCAGTTCATCCAGAGTGATCATGGGCCTCTTGGCTGCATCTCTGATGAGTCTTCTCCTTGTTTGAGATGAAAGTTTAGAGGAACGGCCAGGTCTTGGTAGATTTGCAGTGGTATGATACTCCTTCCATTTCAATATGACCGCTTGCACAGTGCTCCTTGGGATGTTTAACATTTTGGAAATCATTTTGTATCCAAATCCGGCTTTAAACTTCTACACAACAGTATCACGGACCTGCCTGTTGTGTTCCTTAGTCTCAGGGTTCTGTTTGATGCACAGAGAGCATCATGAAGACCATCACAGAGCAGGTGCATTTATACGGAGACTTGATTACACACAGGTGGATTATATTTATCATCATTAGTTATTTAGGACAACATTGCATCATTCAGAGATCCACAATGAACTTCTGGAGTGAGTTTGCTGCACTGAAAGTAAAGGGGCCGAATAATATTGCACGCCTCACTTTTCTGTTTTTGAATTTCCACAAAAATTTAAAATAACCAATAAATTTTGTTCAACTTCACAATTGTGTCCCAACTTGTTGTTGATTCTTCACCAAAAATTTACACTTGGTAACTTTTATGTTTGAAGCATGATATGTGGGAAAAGGTTGAAAAGTTCCAGGGGGCAGAATACTTTCGCAAGGCACTGTATACTATCATATTTCTCTGTTCCCATAAACAGAACAACACAATCAGCTGCAGCGCTTGTTGGTTGGTGTACAACTAATCGGTCAGACACAGCATTGTTTGAACATATTATCCGAGCACACTCGAGTGTGCTCCAATAACGCATTATCCGAGCACGTTCGCTTATCACTAGTTACAAATTATAGTAAAGACGAGAAAATGCTGAATAAATATTCTTTAATCCATTAGAAAAACAAACAATGGATGATTTGTGCCCTGACTGCGTGAAACTGCCGTCATCCTGCACCATCTCCCTGCCTACCGTCTTGTTTGTTTTTTCCAGTGGATTAAAGAATATTTATTCAGCAGCGCTTGGTGAGTGCCATTTTCTCTTCTTTACAATAAGTTGTAACTAGTGATGAGTGAACATGCTTGGATAATGTGTTATCAGATCACACTCCGGTGTTATCCGAGTACCTTGGGGGTGCTTAGTGTGCTTGAATAATATGTTCAAGTCCCTGCGGCTGCATGATTTGCAGCTTTTAGATAAGGGCCTGTCACACTAAGCGATATCACTAGCAATATCGCTATAACGTCACTGGTTTTTGTGACGTAGCAGCGATATTGCTAGCGATATCACTGTGTGTGATACTTACCTTCGACCGGCTCCCCCGCTGATTATTGCTGATCACGCGAGAACGTCCTGGACCATTTCTCGTCGTCAGCTTCCTGCTGGGCTTCCAGTGGCGCCGACGAGCGACGCGTGGACGCGGGCGAGAGGACGTCTAGATCACCTCATCTGACAGGTAAGTAACGACCCCCAACCGCTGCTATGTCGCTGGTGAGATCTGCCTGTGTGGCAGCTCACTAGCGACCACTTAGCGATGCACCAGCAATCCTGACCGCGTCATATCGCTGGTTGGGATCGCTGGTGCATCGCTAAAGGTACTGTCACACTTAGCGATGCACCAGCGATCCCGTCCAGCGATATGACGCGGACAGGATCGCTGGTGCATCACTAAGTGGTCGCTAGTGAGCTGCCACACAGGCAGATCTCACCAGCGACATAGCAGCGGTCGGGGGTCGCTACTTACCTGTCAGACGAGGCGATGAAGACGTCCTCCCGCCCACGTCCACACACGTCGCTCGTTGGCGCCACAGGAAACCCAGCAGGAAGCTGACGACGAGAAACAGTCCAGGACATTCTCGCGTGATCAGCGGGGGAGCCGGTCGGAGGTAAGTATCAGACATAGCGATATCGCTTGCAATATCGCTGCTACGTCACAAAAACCAGTGACGTTATAGCGATATTGCTAGCGATATCGCTTAGTGTGACAGGCCCTTAAGTGTGACAGTACCTATAGACAAAACACGCGGGGATTGTCTGTTAGGGAATCCCTGTATGTGTTGCAACTATCTAAAGAGCTGCAAAACATGCAGCCGCAGGGACTCGAACATATTATTCAAGCACGCCCAAGATACTCGGATAACACGATATCCAAGCACGCTTGCTCATCATTACTAGTAACCCTCTAAATATGCCTAAAATGGTAAGTAATACAACTTATTGTGCTTCAAAGAGCCATGATCTGTAGATGTCTACTTGTGTCACAGGTCCAGCAGATCTTGCTGTGTTTGAAGGAGGCTGGTTGACTGGCTCATTTTAATATCTAATCCAGCCTTCTTCCTGTTATGTCAAATGAATAGACAGAGAAGGGGGCTGACTGGGCTGTTGGAATGAACCAGTCAGAAAGGCCCCTTTACACACCTCACTGATCTCCGTCAACACTGGGAAGGCTGTCCTCTGTTGAGCACAACCTGTAAGTGGATCCTGGGATCTAGTACCATATCTGATCTGTGATGATTGGGGCACCTTTTGCTACTTAAACTGTATTAATAGGGCATAATCTTTCCTATTTTAGACATAATTCTTTAATCTTTTTCTCATGTAAAGGTAGGAAGGCAGAGTGCTTGGCAGTAATCGGTATAGTTTTACACTTCACTAATGGATAGCTGCAATGAGGACCGTTTTGCTTGTGTTAGTAATGTTTCCATGGCTTCTCCTAGTTCGAGGGGAACAGCGGTACTCAGTAAGAAGATAGACAAGCCTGTCACCTTTCCCTTCTGTTCATTGCTATCACAGTAGAGCTTCTGGCTAAATTGACCAGAGAAGACCCTGTTGATTGAACATTTTGTGGTGGAGGGGACAACCTTTCCCTACACGCCGAGGACATTGCAATGCATCAAACTACAGACCATCGCCATAGCTGCCACAGGCTGTACTTTATAGATAACTATGATTTTCACTGTACCCACTCAATATCGTAGCATTTCTGAAAATAGAACAAGCAATCAAACAACTGCATGTTCAAGTAACCGAAGGGAACTAAAAAAATAAGGGGAAAATTAAAAGAAATACAGAAAAGATTGATCATTCCCCCATTTTCAGTTAAAATAGAATTTTATATTTAGTATTGCCGCATCCGGAAAAGTACGAGCTATTGAAAATAAAAACGAATGAACTCTTATTATAAATGCTGGAAAGAGAAAAATAATTGAACCTCTTGAATTGCCATTTTTCGGGTCACTGGTCCTTCTTTTGAAGAGCGATCAAAATGTCCGGTTTAAGTAAAACGTCAGCTCACCAGACGAGAGACAAGCCCTCATTACGGATCTCCTAAAATGGTGACCCAGACCAAGAACTGTTCTTTTACGCAGTTTAGAATATTTCTAATTGCTAATATACATACATACTGTATATGTCTTGTGCGCAGCATAAATGAAATGTGAAATGTAACATATTAATCTATATCTCACTGAACGCAAGAACAATTTCCAAAACAGTTTTTTGGTATAAGGTTAGAGGAGGCTGGGTGTTTATAAAGCTGGGAAATTTGCATCACCTGCCCTTCCCTAATGATGATATTGAACAAGCCATAACCCTAATAAGCTAATTAAGGTCGGAAACCTTTGTCAAAGTTATCTGAGCACACAAATCTCCAAGGGAGCCCAAACATTTGCATCGCACCATTTTCCTTTTTTTTCCTTTTTTTTTTTTAAAATGCAAAAAATGACTGTGTGTATATGTATATGGTGTGTATATGTGTGTATATATATATATATATATATATATATATATATATATATATATATTGTGAGGTAGCGCTGTCATTTAAGTAGGGGATCACTCGCTTGGCAGCCACAAAATCAGATCCGGCACAGATTTTCCATAAACTCATAACAGTCCATGCGGTTTATTCGGCAGCATAAACCCATAACAGCAACATAAAGTTCACTTAACAGCATAGCGTCCATGACAGAGTTCAGCTTTACTCTCTAGTCATACAGGTTAGGCATACACAGGCTTTCTAGCCTCGGATATCTCACCCACGTCAGGGTAACCTCATGGTTCCTTCACCATCATGCGGCAGACGTCCATTCCCTCCAGGGAATTACCAGGCACGTGCAGCCATTACACACAGCGTTCATTTGCTGTCAGAAGGCAGCCCCATCTCACTCAGATGGGACCTTCCACACTGGACCAACCAGGTCCCAGCGTTCACCTCCTGTGACCTACCCTGGCCACATTATATGGTCCATAGCCACGCCTACCGGGTCACATGACTATGACCTCATCACAGGTCCTTCACACACACATACACACTTTACAATAGCGTTATTAAGCACACACCCTTGGTGGGTTTGTAGGTAACTAATCCCTGACACATTGAACCAGCACCTCAGCAGTATCACTGCTGATTAACACACACATAAATCTCCATCTCAAGGCCACCCACCTTGAGATACATAACGGTCATTCAGTATCTTGCCATTCATCCACTCTCCTGGGACATCCATACAGCGCAACCTAGTGGACACAGTGGTCACTACACCACTATATATATAATGAATCAACAATGTCCTACTAGGTGCAACTGGTCACTTCACACAATATCATAACAAGAATTTCCCATGTACAACTGCATGGAAAAAATGAAGAGATCCCAAAATATAAAATCACAATTTTTATTCATTTATCCAATAAAATCCATTTAATAAAAGAGCAAAATGCTCTTGAAGCACTAATATATTTATAATTGGTACATGTATATACATTTTCTGTACTAGGAGGAATGCCATTTTCTATTTGCATATATTGTGATCTGATTGTTTATTCTTAAGCCATTGTTACAATATTTTGTGCTCAAGCGTCCTTCATACGGTATTTTGGTCTTTTATTAAATGGATTTTATTGAATAAATGATAAAAATTGTGATTTTATATTTTGGGATCTCTTCATTTTTTCCATGCAGTTGTACATGGGAAATTCTTGTTATGAGATATATATTATATAATATATATATTATATTTATATTTATTAAATTTGCCTACAGTGCAAAGGAAATGTGCCATCTTTAACTTTAATCCAATCCTTGGAGCCGTGTCAGCTTCTGGATTAACGCATGTCAACCTTTTTTTTTTCCTTCAAACCTTCGGCTTAAGGTTAATTTTGCCCCCGGTGGCCACGGGTGTCATTGCATCCTAATAGTTGTGTTGGTTGCCTTTTGCCCCCGGTGGAAACAAGTGTAATTACATTGATGTTTTCTTTGCTTTGCCTTTTTGCCCTCGGTGGTCACTGGGGTTATAGCAGCTTTTTGGCCCCTGATCATTTGACCATTCCCTTTTCCTATATAGGGTCACATGGTCTATGAGCAGGTGCTGGTGATAGCGTCTTTTGGGGATTCCAACCACGGTGAAGGGAGCAGCTGGCTGAGGTGTGAAGCCACTGCAGAAACCTGGTGAAGTTGGCAGTTGGCTTGAAGGTTGGAGCCACTGCTGAAACTGGTGTACTGGTGTTGAACTCTGTCTGCCCGGTGTCTGCAGCAGAGTGAGATGGTGAAGGTGGCAGTTGGCTCCGAGGTGTCGAGCCATTGCGAAAAGTTAATCTGGTGATGCACTCTGCTGCCTTGTACTGCAGCTTAGCAAGATAAGTGTTTTTGGTATTTCCCCTGTTTGTATTTTTCCCTGGTGTATATTAGTACAGCGGTGGGGGGGCCAGTGCCTGCACCACCCAGCTCCCTAGCAAGGGATAGGTGTAGGGTGTGCCAGGGTGACAGGTATCTGGCTCGGCGACAGGTGAGGAGCCTGTATAGGGAACGTTAGGAGTGTGAGGGACACTGACTCAGGGGAGTGCAGGAGGTCTCCACGTCCCCGTTCCCTATCGCAGGGCCCACCGTTGTAACTGTTTCCCCTTCCCCCGTGTCTTGTTGTTTCAGTTACCGACCTGCGGGTTGTGTCACACAGGACGGGTCCACGTGACATCACCAGCCCTACATTTTCTCTGGTGAGCCATGGGCCTGGTACAGTCCGGTGAGCAATTGCTGCTGGTTCTCACTAAGGAGAGGGAGGAGCTGCATGGTGTGTTGGAGCAGCAGCACTTATCAGGGTCTGGGGCCTCCCCTCTGGCTCAACCAGAACCACAATGTACGGCTTTGGCAAATATGCCCCTTGGAGTCCCTGATGGGGAGCGGGACTTGCTCATACACGCGGACGCACCCAGGCAGGTGGGAGGAGTTGATGTCCCCATGGTGCTGTCTGGGGTTCCCCGAGGTGAAGGGGTACGTCCCTGTAGTGAGCAGACTGGTGATTTAGTCCGCGGGGCTTACGCAGAAAATTCTCTAACATCGAAGAAGCCGCCCCCTCCTGGTCGTGTGGAGGAAGACGGCCAGGAAGAGTATATTTCCTTCTTCCTTCCCAATTACGCCTCTGGCAGATATGTCCCCTGGAGTCCCTGCTGGGGAGCGGGACTTGCTCATACAGGCGGACGCACCCAGGCAGGTGGGAGGAGTTAGTGTCCCCATAGTGCTGTCTGGGGTTCCCCAAGGTGAAGGGGTACGTCCCTGTAGTGAGCAGACTGGTGATATGGTCCGCGGGGCTCACGCCGAAAATTCTTTACCATCTAATTAGCCGCCCCCTCCTGGTCGTGTGGAGGAAGACGACCAAAGAGTGTATATTTCCTCCATATCCCCGTCCCCTTCTCCTCCAGTAGTGGCAGCAGGGTTGCTGCCAGGGAGTAGGGGTAAGTCGCAACCCTCACCACAAGCTGCCCCTCTGAGTCGGAGTCCTCTAAGGAGGGGGGGCAGAGAGGAGAGGTTGCCTCTGAGCCTTGTGGGGGTGTGAATGTTACGACACGGGGGGATGCCTCTGTTGTCGGTGCTGTGAGGAGTTCACCATCTAGTGGCAAGAGAGTGAATGGCAATAAACGTTCAGGTCCGGTCCTGGGTGCGTACGTGCTTGCATGGGTGTCTGAGTTATCCTTTGTTATACCCAGGCCTAGCTCGTTCGGCGCTCTGGAGATTTGTGGTGCCTCCAGAGTATACATCTTGCCTCCATCTACCCTCTCTTGCCATGACCCGGAGTGTCAGATGATGGTTGAAGTGAACTCTCATGGAACAAGGCGTCCGCACTGTAGGTGGTATGCAGTGTAATTGTTGAGGGTCCAGAGGCCCCTCATTGAAGGAGGGGTACTGTCACGATCCAATTCTTGGAGCCGTGTCAGCTTCTGGATTAACGCATGTAAACCTTTTTTTTTTTTTTCCTTCAAGCCTTTGACTTAAGGTTAGTTTTGCCCCCGTTGGCCACGGGTGTCATTGCATCCTAATAGTTGCTTTGGTTACCTTTTGCCCCCGGTGGCCACAAGTGTCATTGCATTGATGTTTTCTTTACTTTGCCTTTTGCACCCGGTGGTCCACTGGGGTTATAGCAGCTTTTTGGCCCCTTTTCCTATATAGGGTCACATGGTCTTTGAGCAATTGCTGGTGATAGGGTCTTTTTGGGATTCCAACCACGGTGAAGTGAGCAGCTGGCTGAGGTGTGAAGCCACTGCAGAAACCTGGTGAAGTTAGCAGTTGGCTTGAAGGTTGGAGCCACTACTGAAACTGGTGTACTGGTGTTGAACTCTGTCTGCCCGGTGTCCGCAGCAGAGTGAGATGGTGAAGGTGGCAGTTGGCTCTGAGGTGTCGAGCCACTGCGAAAAGTTAATCGGTGATGCCTTCTGCTGCCTGGTGCTGCAGCAGAGCAAGATAAGTGTTTTTGGTGTTTCCCCTGTTTGTATTTTTCCCTGGTGTATATTAGTACAGTGATGGGGCCAGTGCCTGAACCACCCAGCTCCCTAGCAAGGGATAGGTGTAGGGTGTGCTAGGGTGACAGGTATCTGGCTCGGCGACAGGTGAGGAGCCTGTATAGGGAACGTTAGGAGTGTGAGGGACACTGACTCAGGGGAGTGCAGGAGGTCTCCACGTCCCCGTTCCCTATCGCAGGGCCCACCGTTGTAACTGTTTCCCCTTCCCCCGTGTCTTGTTTCAGTTACCGGCCTGCGGGTCGTGTCACACAGGACAGTTACACGTGCCAGTTTTGTTGTTTTAGTTACAGACCTGCGGGTCGTGTCACACAGGATGGGTCCACGTGACATTCTGGCAAAAATTATGGAATCACATAATTTTTTATGGAATTCCATAATTTTACTCTTCGCCACGACAGCACCCACTGGAGGTATCGGATCCGCCCATTTGGAACAGGAAACCCTACAGGAAAGATAAAAGGGGCGGTCTGCCTTTCCTCCTCAGTTTTTGGTTTCCTGTTCCAAATGGAGCAGGATCCTGCAGGATCTTACCTGGGCCATGCATCCGCCTGTGCGGTCTCCTCGGGAACGGCAGGGGCTGCGGTCCGGAAGCAGCGTCGGGGGAGATTCCGTTTGACGGCTCCCCCCTCGTCTGGTGGCATAGTGGTAATGACCGGGTCCGGGGAGGGCCGCCCGGTCTTACCAGGGAGCGGGCCGGGCCGCTCCGGCATCCGGGGGATCCCCCCCCCCATCGGTGGGGATATAGCGTGGAGGTGAGGCCATGAGCGCGCGAGCCGCGCGTGTGAGTAGCGGTGGCGCAGGAGCCGGCCGGCGCCCGACGCTCCTATACCCCGGAAGTAATGGTTGAACTTCCGGGGTAGGATGGCGATGACGCGGCGCATGCGCCCTGTGACAGGGCGACTTCCGGGGGCACGACAAGAATAAAGATAAAACAGCGCTGCAGCGCTACATCGTTGGAACCATGTCGCCCCCCGAAGAGTCGCAGACCCCAGCAGGGGATTCAGCTGGGGGCAACTCCACCAGGGACCGCAGCGCCAGGACAGAGACTGCCCGCAGGAGCGAGGCAGCAGAAACCCGATCCAGCCATCCGACCCGGTATTAAGCTTCACTGGGTGAGTGTGCAAAGTATATACTCTACCTATTAAGCTAACCTCCTCCCTCCCCCCCCCCTCTCTTTACCTTTGACCTCTCACTTCAGTCAAAGAAAAAAGAAAAAACTAAACATAAAGAATGCGCATTATGTTCAGATCCTCTCCCTGACTCCTACCCCAAAAAACTCTGCAAACAATGCATGAAAGAGACCAGGCAGGGGTCGACGATATCTTCCAAAGATATCCGAGCCATAATTAGGGAGGAAATACAAGCCATCAACCGCGCCAGCACTCCCGCAGAGTCCAGTCATAAGAAACAGGTCATTGTTAGTTCAGAGTCAGAGGAAGAACAGGAGTTAAACTCAGGCTCCGCATCCACGTCCTCATCGTCATCCTCGGAGATGGAAGGACGCGCATGTTTTCCACTGGACAGCGTAGATAACCTTGTAAAAGCGGTTAGAAATACTATGGGGTGTGAAGAGGAAAGGGGAGCCCAAACCGCGCAGGACATTATGTTTGCGGGATTGGCAGAGAAAAAGAGGAGATCATTTCCGGTGATACCGGCAATTAAGGACCTCATCAAAAGAGAGTGGGAAAAACACGACCAGAGGGGTTTTCTCCCATCAGCTTCAAAACGGAAATACCCGTTCACTGATGAAGATCTATTAAAATGGACTAAAGTACCAAAGGTGGATGCCGTCATATCCTCCACTTCCAAACAGACCTCGATCCCGGTCGAGGACGCAGGATTGTTAGCAGACCCATTAGACCGAAAGGCTGAATCTTCGCTCAAAAGGTCCTGGGAATCCACCACCGGGGTATTCAAACCCGCAATAGCCAGCACATGTACTGCTAGATCAGTGCTGGTATGGCTAGATCAATTAGACCAGCAGATTGAGCAAAGAGTGTCAAGGGAGAAACTGCGTGCAGCCATCCCGTTGATAAGAGGTGCAGCTGCCTTTATGGCAGACGCTTCAGTGGACACCCTAAGACTGGCAGCGAGGTCGGCAGCCCTGGTGAATAATGCCAGACGCGCGCTGTGGATAAAGAGCTGGAAAGGGGATGCACAATCAAAATCCAAAATTAGTGCAACCCCATGCGAGGGTGAGTTCCTCTTTGGAAAAGCCTTAGACGAAATTCTCGCCAAGGCAAAAGAAAGGAAAAAGGCCTTCAGTGATTCTCCCATTCCGTTTTATAGGAAAACCTTTAAGAGACGGCCATTCGGGAGAAGAAGACAATCGGACAGAACGAATAGATGGGCCACGAAAGACGAAAAGCAGAAGGGTACCATCTTCAGAGGGCCAACATATAGGAGAGATAAAAATTAAGAGTTTAGACCCACCAGTTGGGGGTAGATTAAAATTTTTTTTTACCAAGTGGGAACAAATTACGTTAAACCCATGGATTTTGAACATAATCAAGGAAGGAATAAAGATTGAATTCCTTCGGATCCCCTATGAGTTCTTTGTTATAACTCGCCTTAATTCCTCACTTCAGCAAAAGGCTCTCGAAGACGAGATTCGAGTCCTACTAGCTAAAAAAGTTTTAGTTGACGTCCCTGAGGAACAACAGGGTAGAGGCTTTTACTCTCCCCTGTTTTTGGTGTCTAAACCAGACGGTACGTTTAGAACCATTATTAATTTAAAGAAGCTAAATTCATTTATAAAAAATTATAATTTCAAAATGGAATCAATTAGATCCACTATAAAGCTTCTTTTCCCAAATTGCGTAATGGCAGGGATTGATTTAAAAGATGCTTATTATCATCTCCCTATACACAACAGATTCCAGAAATACCTAAGAGTCGCAGTGGAAGTCGAGGGAAGGATTCGTCATTTCCAATACGCGGCAATGCCCTTCGGGCTTTCCACGGCACCAAGAATATTTACCAAGGTGATGGCAGAAGTGATGGCCTACCTTCGCCAAAAGGACACACTAATTGTGCCATATCTAGACGACTTCCTAATAATTGGGAATTCAGTCAAACAATGTACTGAACGCGTGACTGACGCAATCTCCTCTTTTCAGAGCCTTGGCTGGATCATCAATATCCAAAAGTCCAGACTCGATCCGCAATCTCTCCAGACATTTCTAGGATTTCAACTAGATTCCTTGACCCAGAGATGTCTACTACCTCAGGTAAAAATCACCCTCACAAAACAAAAAATACAAGCAGCTATAGATAAACCACGTGTATCCTTGAGAGGAGCAATGTCACTATTAGGATCACTAAATTCTTGCACCCCGGCAGTCCGGTGGGCCCAGTACCATGTCCGTACGCTACAACACCAGATCCTCCAAGAGGATAAGCGACATAGTGGTCATTTGCAGAGCAAAATAACCCTGTCACAAGAAGTCTTGACTTCCCTAGAGTGTTGGTTAGACGATGACCATTTATGTTCAGGAGTTCCATGGGTTATAGTTCCATCCTGTATCGTAACCACCGATGCCAGTCCCCAGGGCTGGGGAGCCCACATGGAGAATGGGTTTCATCAGGGAAGGTGGAGTAAAGAGGAATGCGATTACTCATCTAATTTAAAAGAACTGACTGCAGTGTTCTATGCTCTATACAACTTCCTTCCGCAGCTCCAACAGAAGCATGTAAGGATCCTATCGGACAACACCACCACAGTGGCATATATAAACAGACAAGGAGGAACTCGATCAGAGACTCTGATGTCTTCAGCGGCAAGAATTTTAAACTTAGCAGAAAACTATTTTTTGTCCCTCTCGGCCCTTCATATCAGAGGCGAGAGCAATCAAAAGGCAGACTTCCTAAGCCGACACACTCTACGACAAGGAGAGTGGTGCCTCAATCGGAAGGTCTTCAGGGACATAGTAGCCTCATGGGGACAACCCGAGGTGGACCTTTTCGCCACAAAGGAGAACAGGCAGATAAAAACATTTGCCTCCCTATCTCCGTCAGATCACCCAGACATACTGGACGCCTTTCTAGCTCCATGGAATTTCAACCTGGCGTATGCGTTCCCTCCATTGATCCTCCTACCTCAAGTAATTCGGAAGATCAGAGACGACAAAGCAAGAATAATCTTAATAGCACCGTTCTGGCCAAAAAGACCGTGGTTTTCGTGGCTGCAGATTATGTCAATAACAGATCCTTGGATCCTTCCGACTGCCAATCTACTCTCCCAAGGCCCCTCTTTCCACCCTCAAGTGCTCAGCTTGCACTTGACGGCGTGGAATTTGAGAGGCAGTTATTGAGGACAAGAGGATTCTCGGAGTCCTTAATTACTACACTACTACAAAGTAGAAAACAGTCCACAACCCAAATTTACACTAGAATATGGAAAAAATTTCTTCAATTCCATACAGTACCTCATACAGCAGAAGTTCCGATAATCCCAATCTTGGAATTTCTGCAGAAGGGGAAAGACTTTGGCTTAGCAGTAAATACACTGAGAGTACATATATCGGCATTAGGAGCACTATATGGCCATAATATAGCAGGCAACAAGTGGATAACTCGTTTCATTACAGCATGTGAACGAATAGCTCCAATCCACATACCCTCCGTCCCTACATGGGATCTAAATCTGGTCTTAGACGCCCTAACGGTAGACCCCTTTGAGCCGATCGACACAATACCCTTCAAATACTTAGCACTTAAAATGGCCCTCTTAGTATCACTGACCTCAGCTAGAAGAGTGGGTGATATCCAGGCCTTGTCAATAGATCCACCTTTTTTCCAAGAATACCAAGACAGATTGGTATTAAAACCAGACCCTGCCTACCTGCCAAAAGTGGCAACAAAATACCATAGATCTCAGGAAATACTCCTCCCAACCTTCTATAAAAATCCCTCTACTCCGGAAGAGCAGAAGTTCCATACTCTGGACGTCAAAAGAACTGTCCTAAAATGTATTGAGAGGTCCAACAGTTGGAGGCAGAGTAGGGCCCTATTTGTTTCATTTCAGGGCTGTAAGAAGGGGTATGGAGTCACGAAGAGCACCATTTCCCGGTGGATCAGAGAGGCCATTCGTTTAGCCTACTCCGCAAAAAACGAAGATTCTCCAGGGAACATCCGGGCGCATTCCACCAGGGCAATGGCAACCTCTTGGGCGGAAAAGGGAGATGTTCCGATTGAAACTATATGTAAGGCGGCAGTTTGGTCATCCCCTTCTACCTTCTATAACCACTACAGACTTGATCTTTCATCAACCTCTGACTTAAGCTTTGGCAGGACTATCCTTGGCACGGTGGTCCCACCCAGGTGATGGTCTCTGGAATCTCTCCAGTGGGTGCTGTCGTGGCGAAGAGTAAAAAGCCGGATTACTTACCGGTAATGCTCTTTTAATGAGTCCACGACAGCACCCGCTCACTTCCCCCCTAAGGATATCAATAGTTAAAGTATATTAACCAAATAATGGATAAGAAAGATGTTAAAATAAGAGAACATTGCCTAATCCTTGGCTGTCCTTCTGGTACTCTGAAACGTAAAACTGAGGAGGAAAGGCGGACCGCCCCTTTTATCTTTCCTGTAGGGTTTCCTGTTCCAAATGGGCGGATCCGATACCTCCAGTGGGTGCTGTCGTGGACTCATTAAAAGAGCATTACCGGTAAGTAATCCGGCTTTTTTTCCCCTATGCTTGGTTTAAAAAAGTAACCATTACTACCACATTTTTTGTTCTTGATTTCTTTTAGTGTTTCTTAAAGCCAGAAAGTTGCCATTTGAATTGACTTTAGTTTCGTGCCATGTCTGTGATCTGATTTGTTTCTACAAAATTGAACAACTGTATGAACATCCTCCAAGGCCGGTGATTCCTTAATTTTGCCAGGGGTAGTGTGCTAAGTAATGAACCAGCAGCTCTTGACTTTCTTTTTATATTAACGAAATATAGCACCCTTACTTTTCCTCCCAAGTATTTTTTTTTTTTTTTTTACCAAAGTCCCTGAGTTTGGGTGGTTCCAAAATATCACCTGAACACCTCCAGCTCAGGGATAATGGCTTGAATGGATGCTTCCTTCTCCTTGTTGCCAACCAGTATTGACAACAGAGGCTTGTCTGCTTTGGAGCGTGATAAGGTTTCTTTAGTTGTGACACTGTTGTCAGTCGAATTACCAGGCGGTACCGCTTTTTCCCACAAATTCAAAAACGGAGGAAAATCACGATTGGCAATTACAGAATGCGGCAGGTTTTTGACCACTCCCACTTTTTGAGTCACGGAACCACAGTCTGTGTCAATGTCCTGCCCAGGCCACAGGAAAGTTCTTGGCATCTCCATGAATACACCTGACACCCACCACCATTCCAGGGAACGGTGCATGTGGAAGTGTGTCCCCTACCAGGATTACTAAAGTCCCTGTGTCTAGAAGTCCTGTCACTATGACACCGTTCAGTCACCTGGCTTGTGTGGCTCTTTGCCAGGATGAGGAACAGCACTGCAGGTGGGGTAGATGAAGTATGACTAGCGCTGGTCCATCCTGCAATCCATCGGCTCTGAGGTCAAGGGACAGTTGTCTGATATATGACCCAGAGCACAACACTTTTAATAGACAATGTGACGAGGTGTACCCCTTGAACTAGGCTCTGATCTCTCCTTGGATCTTGGGTCCTTTCTTTTGGGTAATCCTGAAACGTGAACTCGGGCTCCTTTAACTGCTCAGGAAGTTCTATTCAGTCAAATATCTTTCCTCCAGACTCACTAGATTATATGCATTCTGGGGATCTCCTTGGGCAACCCAGCTTTGCACAGATTTCGGTAGTGAGTGAATAAATCGGTCCATTACCACTCTTTCCACCATCTGTGCTGTAGAACAGGTCTCAGGCTGCAGCCATCTTTGTACCAGATTTAACAGATTGAACATCTGGGACTGGAGAGGCTTGGCCTTTTGGTAGCACCAGTGGTGAACAAGTTGCACCCGGACTGCCAGGGTTACACTCAAATGTGCCATAACCTCTGCCTTCAGATTATCATACTCCTTAGCATCCTGCAGGGCAAGGTCATAGTACACTTTCTGCTGTTCCCTAGTAAGGACCTGTGCCCATTGCTCCGGGAGCAGTTTCTCCCTGTCTGCCACACTTTGAAAGACAGGAATGCCTCAACGTCATCCTCCAGCGTAATTTTCTACACGTTTTCTCCTATTTGCCTCACACGGCTGACTTCTCTTTGGCTGACGGAAGGTGATGTCTCCCTGGATGGGACAGTTTCTATCAAGAGAGCCATCTGCTTCTGCTGCTGTTGCAATTGCTGGATCAGGAGTTTGTTGGTCCTGCTGCTGCTGTTCCATATTCGCCTGGACCTGTTGCTTAACAAGCTCCTCCATGCTTTCAGACTGTGTTTTCAATGCTGTTGCTGCCGTTATCCAGAACATTCAATCTTTACTATGCAATTGCCGGTGCTCTGTGGGTCTTCACACCCTTATTTCATCCACCAACCGTAAGGGTTTAGCTCTTTTGTAGTTGGCAGTGTTCACACAGGCTCGCAGTTTATTAACTCCATAAACTTCATGCAGATAGTAATAACAAAACAATGAGCCCATACAGCAGTAAGAGAAACAAAGTCCAATACTCCAACCTCTTGCAGAGTCTAAACAACATACACAGGTCCTCCACCTTGCAGCCACAGACCCAAAGGCCAGAGTTCGCACCTCTACTTCTAGACAAGGAATGAACAATTCAGCTGCCCTTTTTAAACCAGCTGCACCTCTTGGATTGGAAGGTGGGAATAACAAGTTCTGCCCATCTCATCTAATCATTCCTAAAATAAAAACCTGGACCCATATATTGGTCCAATTACCCCTCTGAGCACCTCCTATCCAGG
Organism: Dendrobates tinctorius; assembly: GCF_039654945.1. NCBI lineage: Eukaryota > Metazoa > Chordata > Amphibia > Anura > Dendrobatidae > Dendrobates > Dendrobates tinctorius. The sequence continues at coordinate 53,840,650 of NW_027361707.1, forward strand.
ATTCTGTCAGCTACTTCAGCTGTAGCACTGACCTCTTCATTTTCAGTTTGTCCCAAGGCGGGGATAGTGAAGCTAGCACTGATTGGGTGCCGGGTATTGCGTGTCACAACACCGCATCACAGCCCCGGGACCGCGAGTGACAACACCGCTGGCACGGGAGGCGAGTATAGGCTTTATTATGTTATCGGGGCATAAGATTTAGTTAAGAAGGGGTTGTCCTAGTAGTGGACAACCCCTTTTAATAGCTGCAATGTATCCCTAAAAATCATATGCATTCCTATACTGATGAACTTTTTGAGTGTGTTTCTTTTTTTGCTCACCCATAGAATTGAACGGGTGTGTCTCATCAAATATACAGAAGAAAATAGTGCAAACTGTGTTTTTTGTTTTTTTTTTCCTTCATGTAGAAACTGTCAGTTTTGTATAAGCTGAAAACATGCATGCGGGGTATCCAACACACATTTAGATCTTTTAGGCTGGGACTACACCACAACTTTAAGCATGACACCGGTCGCGGTGCCACAGATCACTATGTGCTGCTGCTACATTGCAGGTGAATGGAGTCGCAGTAACCGACAGCAGCAAGCCAGTTACAAATATATGCCACTGCTACATATAGAATTGATTATTTATATATATATATATATATATATATATATATTGTGGTGTAGTGACCACTGTGGCCACTAGGGGGCGCTGTGTGGGTGTCCCAGGATGGACGGATAGCCTTGTAGCCATGTCCAGAGTGGTAACAGGAGCAGTGTCCTAAATGACCGTTATGTAGCCCAAGGTGGGTGGCCTTGGGATGAAGGCTTGATTATGTGCTGATCAGCAGAGCTGATCTTTAGTTCCAATGTGTTAAGGAGAAGCCTTCAGGTGATTGTTGAGACGGGTGGGATCAATCACCTACAAACCCACTTAGGGGCGGGTGTCTAAAACGCCATAGTAAAGTATGTGTATGAGTGGTTGAAGGACCTGTGATGAGGTCATAGCCATGTGATCCGGTGGGCATGGCTACAGACCATATAAGGTGGCCAAGGTAGGTCACATGAGTGAATGCTTGGACCTGGTTGGTCCGTATGGAAGGTCTCGTCTGGCTGACGTGAGGCCGACTAAGGAAGATGTATCTGGCTTCCTGAGTGCACGTGGAGACGTGTGTCTGATAGTTCCCTGGAGGGAATGAATGTCTGCACTGAGAGCAGCCATGAGGTAACCGGACAGGGGAAATACCTGTGAGGCGAGAGAGCCTGCAAACCAGACATAGCAAAGCCTGTGTGACCACAGAGTTAACAGAGGGGAGCTCTGTCATGAACGCTATGCTGATTTGAACTTTCTGTTGCTGTTTGATGGTTTATGTTGCATAATAAACCGATTGGACTGCGTTTATGTTGAGAAACATGTGCCAGACCTGATTTATCGGCTGCCTAGCGAGTGTCCCCTACCTTAATGACAAGCGCTACCTTACAATATATACATACAAAATAAAAATTGGCCTCTCTTTTACGTTTGTGTTGCTTATTTTTTCTTCTCTTTTTAAGTCATCAATGTCTTTATTTTTCCAGAGAGCTAATCAAGCTTTCATCTCACATTTCCATCCTAAAAATAACTGTTAATGACATCCATCATATGTCGGTCATTTCTGACACTAATCTGTGACCTCTCTTACCTTGTTAGCCAGTTTCCATTTCATTGCGCTATTTGTTTAATGATTCAGTATTTTCTATGCCTTTTAGAGGTAACAGAGCTGTAGGAAAGGTATTGAGTGCATTGCTTTTATTTACTTCGGAGGAATCCACGCCAAAACAAAATGCGCAAGCATCTGGGACTTATAGAGTGACATTACATTGATTGCCATGATGGGCAATTATAAGCCAGTCAGCCATAACATTGAAACCAAACAATATGGAAAAAGGTTGCACTAATGTCAATAATAACCCTAAATAAAGTGCAATACTTAGCCTGTATTTTAATGAAGCCAAAAAACAAGAAGAAAAAGAAAAGACAAGGCTAATAACAGTATGCACCTCCATATATAAAAAAGTGAAAAAAACCCTCTTTATTTCATCATTAAATGATTTTAACGTTATTATATCCATGATGAAGTAAAGTTTGGTTTGTTTTTTTTTCACTTTTTTATATATGAAGGTGCATACCATTATTAGCCTTGTGTTTTTCTTCTTGTTTTTTTATAACATTAAAACCACTGACAGGTGAATAGAATAGCATTAGTAAAATTGTTAAAATGCTGCAATCAAGAGGGTGGGAGGGAAGTGATATGTTAGGAAATGAATGCATTTTTATGCTCCTGTGTTGAAAGATCTTGGTTAGGGTACTTTCACACATCAGTTTTTTGCTGTCAGGCGCGATCCGGCGTGTCGCCGGAGTGCCGGATCCGGCGCCATCCGGAAGAAACGGATGCGTTTTTCTGACGGATCCGGCAAAAACCCGGATCCGTTTCTTCCATTTCGTCCGGTTTTTAATCAGTTTTTCGCTGGATTACGACGGATCCGTTTTTTAAAAACACCCATGGGGGTGCTCCAAAACATGATTGGCTACGGAAAACCTATTTTTACAGTGTTCCCAGCCCATCTTTCACAGTTTGTAGAGGAGCAAGTGCAGGTTGGCGAGAGAGAAGAGAAAGTAGCTGGCTGGTGAAGATGGACGTTGTGATAGCAAACATTCTGAAGAATTTGGTGGATTTCACTGTTGAGGCGAATCGTTTGAAAGCAATTGTTCTTGAGAAGGAGAGAAAGATACAGCAGCGCATCATGCGTCAGTGCTGACGACGTTTGTGGATCCACCCCATCACAGCCCAGAGAATAACATGTGGGGTGTATTCTACACTCTACATGGAGCTAAGAGGAAACAGTGAGAAATTTTTCTCATATGTTAGGATGAAAATGGAGAACTTTGATTTATTGGTGGAAAGAATTGGACACCTCATCAGAAGAAGTGACACATATTGCTGCTTCTCCATTTCACCGGCGGAGCGTCTGATGGTGACTCTTCGGTAAGCCATATTTATTTGATCTGCTTGCTTGCGAGCACACTTGCATTGGAATTTTGTTGATGGTCGTTTGGAATAATTGTTTTTATAGGATCCCCAACTGTTGTATTTGACTTATAACTGTCATGTTATTGCTGTGAATTGGAAATCATTTTAAACTTTTTTTTTTTTTCACAGATTCCTTGCAAGTGGAGAATCCCTTTCGTCACTCCATTTCCAGTACAGACTTGGGATTTCCACCATATCTGGAATTGTGAAGTACACATGCCGTGCATTGTGGGACTCTTTAGTTGAAGAATTTATACCACAGCCCACAATGTAGAGATGGCTTGAAATTGCTGACAAGTTCCAAAAAATGTTAGTTTCCTAATTGCTTGGGTGCAGTGGACGGGAAACCTATCCGCATCGTCAAACCTGCTAGATCTGGATCGGAATATTTTAATTACAAGAAGTATTTTTCCATTGTCCTCATGGCCATCGTTGATGCAGAATACAAATTTATAGCGGTTGATATTGGGGCCTATGGCCGGTCCAATGATTCCCAAGTCTTTAACCCCTTACCTACAATTGACGTAATATTCCGTCCATGTGACCATGGACCTAATTACCATGGACGGAATATTACGTCATCGCGATCAGCGGCGCCCACGTGGTGAGCGCCGCTGATCGCGGCCGAGTGTCAGCTAATTATCATAGCTGACACCCGGCACAATGTGTCAGGGGCGGTCACGGACCGCCCCCGACACGTTAACCCCTTGCACACCGCGATCAAACACGATCGCGGTGTACCGGGGGTTAAAGGGAAACATCGGCAGGGAGGGGGCTCCCTCCGTGCTTCCCTGAGCCCCCCACGGCAGCGCAATGTGCAGCGCTGCTGCGGGGGACTCCTTTCCTGCAGGTCCCCGGATCCAATATGGCGACGGGGACCTCCGGGGGCCTGCAGGAAGCTGGCTTCCTCAGTGCCTGCAAAGTGCAGGCATGAGGAAGCCTGTGCAGTGCCTGTGACAGATCGCTGATCTGTCACAGTGATCTGTGATGTGACAGATCAGCGATCTGTCACAGGACAGTTATGTCCCCCCTGGGACATTGTAATAAAGTAAAAAAAAAAATAAAAAAAAAGTGTAAAAATAATTTAAAAAAAAAAATCGCTAAATAAATTTAAAAAAAAAAAAAAAAATATTCCCCAATAAATTCATTTTTTGGAAATAAAAAAAAAAACAATAAAAGTACATATATTTGGTATCGCCGCGTCCGTAACGACCCGCCCTATAAAACTGTCCCGATAGTTAACCCCTTAAGCGAACACCTTAAAAAATAAAAATAAAAAACGAAGCAAAAAATAATGATTTATTATCATACCGCCGAACAAAAAGTGCAATAACGAGCGATCAAAAAGACGCATATAAATATCCATGGTACCTCTGAAAACGTCATCTTGTCCCGCAAAAAACAAGCCGCCATACAGCATCATCAGCGAAAAAATAAAAAAGTTATAGCTTGCAGAATAAAGTGATGCAAAAATAATTATTTTTTAAATTGTTTTCATTGCATAAAACCGACAAAACATAAAAAAATGACCTAAATGAGGTATCGCTGTAACCGTACTGACCCGAAGAATAAAACCGCCTTATAAATTTTACCGCACGCGGAATGGCGTAAACGCACCACCCAAAAGAAATTCATGAAACGCTGGTTTTTGTTCATTCTGCATCCCAAAAAACGAAATAAAAAGCGATCAAAAAATGTCACATGCCCGAACATGATACCAATAAAAGTGTCAACTCGTCCCGCAAAAAATAAGACCTCACATAACTTGGTGAGTCAAAATATGGAAAAATTATAGCTCTCAATATGTGGTGATGCAAAAACTATTTTTACAATAAAAAGCGTCTTTTAACGTGCGACAGCTGCCAAACATAAAAACCGCCATAAATAGTAAATCAAACCCTCCGTTATCACCTCCTTAGTTAGGGAAAAATAATAAAATTAAAAAAATGTATTTATTTCCATTTTCCCATTAGGGTTAGGGCTAGGGTTAGGGTTAGAATTGGGGGTTTCCACTATTTGCGCACATCAGGTGCTCTCCAAACGCAACATGGCGTCTGATCTCAATTCCAGCCAATTCTGCGTTGAAAAAGTCAAATGGTGCTCCTTCCCTTCCAAGCTCTGCCATGCACCCAAACAGTGTTTTACCCCCTCATATGGGGTATCAGCCTACTTAGGACAATTTGCAAAACAACTTTTGGGGTCCTATTTCTCCTGTTGCCCTTAGGAAAATAAAAATTTTGGGGCAAAAATATCATTTTTGTGGAAAAATTTTTTTTTTGTTATTTTCACGCCTGGGCGTTATAAACTTCTGTGAAGCACTTGGGGGTTCAAAGTTCTCACCACACATCTAGATAAGTTCCTTGGGGGTCTAGTTTCCAAAATGGGGTCATTTGTGGGGGGTTTCCACTGTTTTGGTACATCAGGGGCTTTCCAAACGCGACATGGTGTCCGATCTCAATTCCAGCCAAAAAAGTCAAATGGCGCTGCTTGCCTTCCAAGCTCTGCCATGTGCCCAAATAGTCATTTACACCCACATATGGGGTATCAGCGTACTCAGGACAAATTGCACAATAACTTTTAGGGTCCTGTTACGCTTGGGAAAATAAAAATTGGGGGTGAAAAGATCATTTTGTGGAAAAAATATGATTTTTTTAATTGTACCGCTGTACATTATAAACTTCTGTGAAGCCCTTGTGGGTTCAAAGTTCTCACCACATATCTAGATAAGTTCCTTAGGGGGTCTAGTTTCAAAAATGGGGTCACTTGTGGGGGGTTTCCACTGTTTAGGTACATCAGGGGCTCTCCAAACGCGACATGGCGTCCGATCAGAATTCCAGCCAATTTTGCATTGAAAAAGTCAAACGGCGCTCCTTCCCTTCTGAGCTCTGCCATGCGCCGAAACAGTGGTTCCCCCCCACATATCAGGTATCAGCGTGCTCAGGACAAATTGCACAATAATTTTTGCAGTCCAATTTCTCCTGTTACACTTGGTAAAATAAAAAAAATTGAACCTGAAGTAATTTTTTTTGTGAAAAAAAGTTAAATGTTAATTTTTTTTAAATATTCAAAAAATTCCTGTGACGCACCTGAAGGGTTAATAAACTCCTTTAATGTGGTTTTAAGCACCTTAAGGGGTGCAGTTTTTAGAATGGTGTCACTTTTGGGTATTTTCTATCATATAGACCCCTCAAAGTGGCTTCAAATGTGATGTGGTCCGTAAAAATAAAATGGTGTTGCAAAAATGAGAGATCGCTGGTCAACTTTTAACCCTTATATCTTACTAACAAATAAAAATTTTGGTTCCAAAATTGTGCTGATGTAAAGTAAACATGTGGCAAATGTTACTTATTAACTTTTTTGTGTGCTATATCTCTGTGATTTAAGGGCATAAAAATTCAAAGTTGGAAAATTGCGGAATTTTCAAAATTTTCGCCAAATTTCCATTTTTCTCACAAATAAACGCATGTTGTATAAATGAAATTTTACCACTAACATGAAGTACAATATGTCACGAGAAAACAATGTCAGAATCACCGGGATCCATGGAAGCGTTTCAGAGTTATTACCTCATAAAGGGACAGTGGTCAGAATTGTAAAAATTGGCCCGGTAGTTAACGTGCAAACCACCCTTGGTAGTGAAGGGGTTAAATTGTCAGCAATGGGCCGGCGTCTCTATGGAAACACCTTCCAATTTCCACCCCCTAGACAGCTGCCTGAAGCATCAGGCCCACCAATGCCTTTTGTTTGTGTAGGGGATGAAGCCTTCCAGCTCTCAGAACACCTATTGAAACCGTACTCCAGCAGTGCATTGACACCTACAAGAAGAATTTTAAATTACCGCCTCACACAAGCACGAAGAATGGTGGAGTGCGCTTTTGGTTTTCTTACAGCAAAATGGTGTGTTCTATTGACCGCGATCAACCTCAAGACTGAAACTGTGGACGAGGTGATCAAAGCTTGTGTGGTCCTGCACAATTTTGTTATCTGCAGCGAACAGATTTCCATTGAGGACCACTCTGAAGAAACCACCTTGCATGATTACCAGAACATTACCTTTAGAAGTTCTGTGGCTGTTTCCAGAATGAGGGACAAATTTGCTGAATACTTTAATTCACCTGAAGGACGAATCGACTGGCAGGATGACAGAGTTTGAAAACTTCTTCTGTTGCCTTTTTAACCCAAATTCATGTACCTTGTGTAACCACATTATTTGAAATTTTTAACAAATTGTTGTACCTTGTTGTTACCTACATGATGTTACCTTTTAACCAAAGTTGGGTATATGGATGTGTATTTTACCACAATATTTTTACCTTGTTGGCAAAGTTGTGTACCTGGTTGTGTATTAGACAAAGTATTTTAACTTCTTTACCCAATCAATTTAACCCTATGTAAAGACATTTTTTTAACCTTTGTTTTACTATTTAACCTTTGACATAAAAGACAGAACTTTTTAAACCAACAAAATATTTTTTTATTGAATTGGTATTATTCATTTTTTACTGAAAACGATTTTTATTAATCAGAAAAAATTATGATTTTTTTTCTAGCAAAAAGCTATAAATTAACATAGTGTTGGGTGGAGATAAGGCTGGAGGGGCTTTGGGACACTTCGACATTGGGAGTGTGGAGAGAGGACTGGGAATGGTGGTGGTGGGGAAGGATCGGTTGGTAAAAGAGGTGAAGGGGTTGAAAAAGAATAAGAATGGGAGGACATGTGGGAGGCAGAAGAGGTGGTGGAGAGGATGGTTGGGCAGGGACTGGAGGCGCAGAAGATGTGGTTGGGAAATGGTACGGGGAAGGATGTTGGAATGTGGCAGGTTGGTGGTACGGGGCAGTTTGGTGGTATGGGGGAGGTTGCTGGTACTGGTGAAGCGGCTGCTAATATTGGGGAGGCTGCTGGTATTGAATAGGAGGGGGAGGGGGGACAGAGGCTGAAGGGAGGGCAGGTGTGGGTGGAATTACCGGGGTTGGTGGAGGAGCTTGGGAGGTAACCTGCGCTATAGCAGCGTGGCACGACTGCATTACATGCATCTGCTGGTCAGGAGATAGTCCATCTATGCGCTCAACTACAGACCTGAAAAATGTGTGGTTTGGAGTTCGACTTGCATCTGAATGCATGCTTTGCAAAAGTGTTTTGACCTCAAGAATGCTGTTCCTGAGCATATTAAAGCCTGCGGCAATTTGCTCAGACAACACTTTGAGACAGTTTTGAAAAGATGCATTCAGATGCAAGAATTCTGGCGCATAGCTCCTTTCCTGACCCCTCTGCCGCTGCCGCCCAGTACCCGCAGGTGTACTAGAGGTGGCAGCGGCAGAAGGGTGGGAAGGGAAAGCTATTTCCTCACCAGCAGATTCATGGAATGGAGTTGGCCACTATGCTCCAGCGCTGGTGGATGGGATGGAGGGATCACTTGTGAGGGCAGGCTGTGAAGGTGCAGATGGGCGAGGGCAGTCGAAGTTTTCCTCGGTGGCGGTCTCGTGAAGGATCACCCCAGAAGTGTCCAACTGTGCAGGCTCCCGAGTGCTGCTCACGGTGCTGATGAAGAAAGAGAGAAAAAACAAAATTAATATATTGCTATTGCATGTCCCTGGCTGAAACAAAAAAATTGTTATACATGTTAAATTTTTTTGTACATGGGGTTTTTAATATTTACCTTCTGGTCACCATTGTTGTCCAGAGGAACGACAGGGCGTGCGCATACTTGTACTTGATCCTGCGTCCTCCAGAGCCACTCGGGACCCGCATTTCTTTGTTGAACTCCTTCTTGAAGCGATCACTGATAGACCGCCACCGCTTCACAATTCTCTCCCCTGAAAAGAGAAAGCACAAATTGGTTATTATACAACATCAGGGTTTCCCAAATTCCACTCCTCAAGTCCCCCACAGGTCATGTTTACAGGATTTCCATAGTGTTGCACAGGTGATATAATCACAGATGCCTTAATGATACTTCCACCATCTGCGCAATACAAAAGAAATCCTGAAAACAGAACCCAAATAAGGTCCACGAGGACTGAAGTTTGGGAAACACTGGTTTACATGCAGCCACATTACTGAAATGTGTATACTTACGGTTTTGAATCTTGGCCCGAGCATCGAGGTCCTCCAGTTGGCCACAAGTTGGGCACAGATTTCCTCCCTCATCTTCTGTGTCACTATGAGATCGGCATGTCGGCGGTCCCCCATATTCCACAGCGGCTCCCTTTCTCAGACCAGATCAATGAGGTCAATGTCCAGCCCCCCCTCCTCACCGTCCGAGTCAGGAGCACGCTGTGAATCCTGTTAAAGGAAAAAAAAAAGTTACCCTCAGAACTAGACAAAAAAACCCATCAAAAAACATTCTACCAAAAAGAGAGAATAAAATTTTTTTAAAAATAAGTACCAAAAAAAGGTGTAAAAAAAAAAAAAAAAAAATTGAAAAAAGGACAATAAAATTTGTAAAAAATTATTTGGAAAAAACGGCCCAAAAAAAGAAGAATTTAAAAAATGCCAAAAGTTTTGAATAAATTTAAAAAAAAAGGGGGAAATAATAAGGCAAAAAATATTTTAGAAATCATTAAAATAAAGGTGAAGGAAAAAAAAAGGTACTTACACGAGGACGACCGCCGTGTTGTACATGTCGACTGCCCTGGGAGGCACTTGGAGGACCTCTTGAACGGCCAAAAGATTCCGAAGACTATAATAAAAAACATAAAACAAAATAAATTTGTGCTTGGATTTAGGCATATGTGCTGTGTGCAGTGTGATATCTGCAATGATCTATTTTTATTTGTTGTCTGCAGTGTGGTGTCGGTACTAAATAGTCTTATATTGTGTGTACTTTGATGTTGTGTTTCTGTGATATGTATGCAAGAAACTTATGAATTGCGAGCCCACTCCGTGTGTGTGTGTGTGTGTGTGTATGTGTGTATATATATATATATATATATATATATATATATATATATGTATGTGTATATACAGTGTGTATATATATATATATATATATATATATATATATATATATATATGTGTATGTATGTGTGTGTGTGTGTATGTATATATATATATATATATATATATATATATATATATATATATATATAATTTCATCTTATCGTGTCAGGTCTGTCTGTCTGTCACAAAAAAATCACACGTAGGTGCTTGGTAGGGTTCCGCTATTGTGCGACAAATCCGTTAGACGCAGACGCAGTGCGGAGTTCTAAAGACCCACGCCACCACTAACGTCGGTTGATCAGCGGCGCCAGAAAAACATACAATAACAAACATAAAAGGAATATAGTCACCATCCCACAGCCCCCAGACTCTGTCCCTACTCTCACCACGCACCCGGCATTTTCCAGTCACAGTATATGTTTTGCTCAAAACGCTGATGATATCACTCACGCCCAATGTCATGAGCGGTCTTTGGCGCAAAGCATTACTTGGAACAGAAGAGTGTGTAGAGAACAGAAAGAGTCCGGAGGCCATCAGATAGTGAGTATATAATTTTTTAAAAATGTTTAGATCCTATCTTTTACTATTGAAGCTGCATCTACTTTACCAAAAAATATAAAAAAAATTAAAACATTTTTTACCTGTAAGCGCTGTCGATGCGAGGGAGGGCTCCCAGAAGACATTTCCACTACTGATTTTGGCATGTGATGATGGTGGCCAGCGTCTGATGCTGGTGGCATCTGCTGCTGTGCTGGGAGCGTCTCGTGCTGCTGCCCGGCGTCTGCTGGCGGCCGTTGGCTGATGCTGGGTGGCGTGTTCTTCAGCTACGCGGCGTCTGCTACTGGCAGCATGCACTTGAACCGCGCGGCGTCTGCTGCTGGTGGCATGCACTTCAGCTGCGCGGCGTCTGCTGCTGCTGGCGATGTTAGATGTTGGCCGCCGTCTACAACTGCTGCTGGCAGCATCTGCTGCTGCTTGCGGCCTCCGCTGCTGACTGGATGGCTGATGCCTTGATGGCCTTTGGGATGCTTCCTTGGCAGGCTCCATGGTAGTGGTTGAGGGTGAGGGCCCCACTGGCATAATATATGTTTCCTGGGGGTTGGCCAACTTCTGAGCATGCTCAGACGTAAAAACTGGATCTGGCCACCGGATCCTTCTTTTGCTGAATCCGGCGCATTGCGGCGTCCATAGACTTCAATTGAAGCAAAAAAAACGGAATCGCTGGATCCGGCTTTTCCGGCTTTTTTGCCAGAGACAAAAAAACGTTACTGTTGCCGTTTTTTCCAGACGCCGGAATGCAACGTTTCTCCGAATCCGGCAAAAACCGGACGAAACGCAAGGCCATGTGGCACGATCCGGCGCTAATACAAGTCAATGGGTAAAAACCGGATCCGGCTTCAGATTTAGCCGGATCCGGTTTTTAAAAAAAGAGCCGGATCGCGCCTGATGGCAAAAAACTGATGTGTGAAAGTAGCCTTATTCTGACTTAACCCCCAAGCCATTACCAGATCAAATTTTACAATTCTGACCACTGTCACTTTATGTGATAATAACTCTGGAACGCTTCAACAGATCCCACTGATTCTGAAATAGTGTTTTATGTGACATATTGTACTTCATGTTAGTAATAAAGATTTTTCTATATAACTTAGGTGTATTTGTGAAAACATTTGGCAAAAATTTAGCAATTTTCAATTTTTATTTCCTTAAACCAGTTAGTCATGCTGTACAAAATCATTTATAAAAAAAAACAAAAAAAACCCATATGTCTACTTAACTTTAACATCATTTTTTAAAGATCATTTTTTTGTTAGTAAGTTGGAGGGGTTAAAAGTCAATCAGCAATTTCTAATTTTTCAAACAAAATTTACAAAACCATTTTTTAAGGACCACATCACATTTGAAGTGACTTTGGGGAGCTTATATGACAGAAAATACACAAGTGTGACAGTATTCTAAAAATTTCACCGCTCAAACTGCTTAAAACCACATTCAAGAAGTTTATTAACCTTTCAGGTGCTTCACAAGAATTGATGCTACATGGAAGTAAAAAATGAACATTGTCACTTTAACCCCCCATTTTTTTATTTTCACAAGAGAAACGAGAAAATGGAACCCAAAGCATCATTTTGATTTTTTTTAACTCAAAAATGCCTAGAATCGTGAGCGGCCGCCATGTCACTTTTGTAGAGTCCCTGATGTGCCTAAATAGTGGAAACACCCCACAAGTGTCTCCCATTTTGGAAACTAGACCCTTCAAGGAATGTATCTATATGTGTGATGAGCACCCCAAGTGCTTTACAGAAGTTTATAGTGTTGAGCCGTCAAAATTTAAAAAAATCTATTTTTTCCAACAAAAATGCTCTTTTAGCTACACACTTTTTTATTTTCGCACGGATAGCAGGAGAAAATGGACCTCAGTACTTTTGAGGCACAGGGCAAAGCTCAGAAGAGAAGTGCCATATTGGATTTCAGCTTTTTTCTGGAATGCTTTGAGGGTGCCATGTCACTTTGGCAGAGCTCCTGAGGTGCCAGAACAGCAAAACCACTCCCCCCGATAAGTGACATAATTTTACAAACTACAGTGCCTTGCAAAAGTATTCGGCCCCCTGGAACTTTTCAACCTTTTCCCACATATCATGCTTCAAACATAAAGATACCAAATGTAAATTTTTGGTGAAGAATCCACAATTGTGTCCCACTTCTTGTTAAGTTGAACGAAATTTATTGGTTATTTTAAATTTTTGAGGAAAATAAAATACTGAAAAGTGGGGCGTGCAATATTATTCGGCCCCTTTACTTTCAGTGCAGCAAACTCACTCCAGAAGTTCAATGTGGATCTCTGAATGATCCAATGTTGTCCTAAAATGACTAATGATGATAAATATAATCCACCTGTGTGTAATCAAGTCTCCGTATAAATGCACCTGCTCTGTGATAGTCTCAGGGTTCTTTTTCAAGCACAGAGAGCATCATGAAGACCAAGGAACACAACAGGCAAGTCCGTGATACTGTTGTGGAGAAGTTTTAAAGCCAGATTTGGATACAAAATGATTTCCAAAACTTTAAACATCCCAAGGAGCACTGTGGAAGTGATCATATTGAAATGGAAGGAGTATCATACCACTGCAAATCTACCAAGACCCGGCCGTCCCTCTAAACTTTCATCTCAAACAAGGAGAAGACGGAGCAGAGATGCAGCCAAGAAGCCCATGATCACTCTGGATGAACTGCAGAGATCTACAGCTGAGGAGGGACAGTCTGTCCATAGGACAACAATCAGTCATACACTGCACAAATCTGGCCTTTATGGAAGAGTGGTAAAAAGAAAGCCATTTCTCAAAGATATCCATAAAATGTGTTGTTTAAAGTTTGCAACAAGCCACCTGGGAGACACACCAAACATGTGGAACGAGGTGCTTTGGTCAGATGAAACCAAAATTTAACTTTTTGTCAACAATGCCAAACGATATGTTTGGCGTAAAGGCAACACAGCTCATCACCCTGAACACACCATCCCCACTGCCAAACATGGTGGTGGCAGCATCATGGTTTGGGCCTGCATTTCTTCAGCAGGGACAGGGAAGATGGTTACAATTGATGGGAAGATGGATGGAGCCAAATACAGGACCATTCTTGAAGAAAACCTGTTGGAGTCTGCAAAAGACCTGAGACTGGGACAGAGATTTGTCTTCCAACAGGACAATAATCCCAAACATAAAGCAAAATCTACAATGGAATAATTCACAAATAAACGTATCCAGGTGTTAGAATGGCCAAGTCAAAGTCCAGACCTGAATCCAATCGAGAATCTGTGGAAAGAGCTGAAAACTGCTGTTCACAAACGTTCTCCATCAAACCTTACTGAGCTCGAGCTGTTTGCCAAGGAAGAATAGGCAAGAATTTCAGTCTCTCGATGTACAAAACTGATACATACCCCAAGCGACTTGCACCTGTAATCGCAGCAAAAGGTGGAGCAACACAGTGTTAAGTTTAAGGGGCCGACTAATATTGCCCGCCCCATTTTTCAGTTTTTGAATTTGCACAAAAATTTAAAATAACCAATAAATTTCGTTCAACTTCACAATTGTGTCCCACTTGTTGATTCTTCACCAAAAATTTACATTTGATATCTTTGTTTGAAGCATGATGTGTGGGAAAAGGTTGAAAAGTTCCAGGGGGCCGAATGTTTGCACAAGGCACTGTACATCCCCCAATGAATGAACGTTTTTATTGGTACCAATTTCGATCTCATAACAATTTTTGCTAGCTTTCTATTTTGATTTTTGGGAGGCAGAATGAACAAAAACCAGCAATTCAATATATTTTTTTTAAATTCCGCGCTGCTTCTGGTAAAATTGAAAAGGCAGCTTTATTATTTGGGTCAGTACGATTACAGTGATACCACATTTATCTTTTTTTTTTTTTTTTTTTTTTTTTTTTATGTCTTGGCGCATTTACACAATAAAAACTATTTTATAGAAAAAAATCATTTATTTTTGCATCGCTTTATTCTGAGAGCTCTAACTTTTTATTTTTCCGTTGATGGAGCTGTATGGTTGCTTGTGCATTACCATTTTTATTTACATTCGTCATTTTGATCGCTCTTTATTCCACTTTTCGTTCGGCATGATGAAAAAGCATCGTTTTGTACCCCACTTTTTTTTTTTCTTTTTCAGTGTTCACTGAAGGGGTTAACTAGTGTGACAGTTTTATAAGTTGGATCATTCCGGATATGGCAATACCAAACGTACTTTTTATTTTTACATAAAAATACAGGTGACTTTTAGCGCTTCCTGTACCTTCAACTCTCTGGTGGCACATTGCCATGTGTAACATAGTTATCAAGGCCGAAAAAAGACATTTGTCCATCCTGTTCAGCCTATATTTCGGCAGAATAAATCCTCAATGTGGTACACACAAGGACACAGGACAGAGGTTGAGTCAAGTTACAAGTGCTGTTAATTACACAAATTAGAGAAGCATCACATGATTTTTCGAACAGTGCCAATACTTTTGTCCACCCTCTTTTTTATGTTTGGTGTGGAATTATATCCAATTTGGCTTTAGGACAATTCTTTTTGTGTTTTTTCATTTAAGACAAATTAAATGAAGATAATAATACCAAAGAATGTGTTTGCAATCATTTTCAGGAAGAACCTGAGTATTATCTGACAGAATTGCAGGGGTGTCAATACTTTTGGCCACAACTGTATATAGTTTTTCAATGCATTGTCAGGTAGATCATGACTAAGACTTTTTAGTTGAAACGCGTTGATCCTCCTCACTGGTGTGCTCGGTGTTTGCTATGGAGACATTTTTAAAGAACTAACATATTTTTAAGTTGTCTAATAAAGCTTTGTAAAGTTGCAGCCGCCTCCGTCTCAAGCTGGATCACAATTTTTTTTTTTCTCTTATCTCTGGTGCAGAGGACACTTTAAGAGTTCGGCTGTACTGGAGCAAAGAATGGATTTTGGAGGCAAGTTTAGATTTCTTTATAAGATGATGTCCCATTCGTAACTTTTAATAAAGAGCGGAAAATCCCTATATCCTAATTCTATTCTTTATCCTATGTCAGTGATAAGTGTTTGGTCCAATGCACTAACTTTTCTTTAAGATATTTCAGATGGGACAGAACAGTCTAATCAAAAATTTATTAAAGCCATTAAGTGTTTAGATTGTTGTGTGTGATTTTCAGTATCTTTTATACCAATGGTGCATTATATTTCTTGGCAGCCTTGTGTTATTTTCTTTACAGTTAATTTCTCAAATCTGCTGGTGTTATTATCAGGAAGGCGCCATTAATTTTGTTTTTCAATTTTGTGTTTTTACAGAGAAGTCTGCTCAATCCAGATATTAAACTTGAAACGCTTAAGGAAGATATCAAAGATTTTTTCAAGGCATCAGGTACTGTCACTGTGCGGAGACCATGAACTATAATGGTCCAATAGTCCTCTCAAAACATATGAAGCCATAACATGTTAATTCTTTTTGTTTATTGGGTATTTGAACAGATCTAAAACAGAGATGAAAAAGTAAATGGTGAGGCCACATTGACTGCTGGTCACAAGTAATCGAAGCGCAACCCACAAACAGTGGCCATCGACCGCACAATTTTGAAGCCGTCCATGGCTGGTGGAGTTGTGTCCAACTGCCCATGTGGTCTTGCTTTACGAGCATCTCTTATATATCAATATACACTCACTGGCCACTTTATTAGGTACACCTGTCCAACTGTGTGTTAAGACTTAATTTCTAATCAGCCAATCACATGGCGGCAACTCAGTGCATTTAGGCATATAGACATGGTCAAGACAATCTCCTGCAGTTCAAACCGAGCATCAGTATGGGGAAGAAAGGTGATTTGAGTGCCTTTGAACGTGGCATGATTGTTGGTGCCAGAAGGGCTGGTCTGAGTATTTCAGAAACTGCTGATCTACTGGGATTTTCACGCACAACCATCTCTAGGGTTTACAGAGAATGGTCCGAAAAAGAAAAAAAATCCAGTGAGCGGCAGTTCTGTGGCCGGAAATGCCTTGTTGATGCCAGAGGTCAGAGGAGAATGGGCAGACTGGTTCGAGCTGATAGAAAGGCAACAGTGACTCAAATTGCCACCCGTTACAACCAAGGTAGGCAGAAGAGCATCTCTGAACGCACAGTGCGTCGAACTTTGAGGCAGATGGGCTACAGCAGCAGAAGACCACACCGGGTACCACTCCTCTCAGCTAAGAACAGGAAACTGAGGCTACAATTTGCACAAGCTCATCGAAATTGGACAGTAGAAGATTGGAAAAACGTAGCCTGGTCTGATGAGTCTCGATTTCTGCTGCGACATTCGGATGGTAGGGTCAGAATTTGGCGTAAACAACATGAAAGCATGGATCCATCCTGCCTTGTATCAACGGTTCAGGCTGGTGGTGGTGGTGTCATGGTGTGGGGAATTTTTTCTTGGCACTCTTTGGGCCCCTTGGTACCAATTGAGCATCGTTGCAACGCCACAGCCTACCTGAGTATTGTTGCTGACCATGTCCATCCCTTTATGACCACAATGTACCCAACATCTGATGGCTACTTTCAGCAGGATAATGCGCCATGTCATAAAGCTCGAATCATCTCAGATTGGTTTCTTGAACATGACAATGAGTTCACTGTACTCAAATGGCCTCCTCAGTCACCAGATCTCAATCCAATAGAGCATCTTTGGGATGTGGTGGAACGGGAGATTCGCATCAGGGATGTGCAGCCGACAAATCTGCGCCAACTGTGTGATGCCATCATGTCAATATGGTCCAAAATCTCTGAGGAATGCTTCCAGCACCTTGTTGAATCTCTGCCACGAAGAATTGAGGCAGTTCTGAAGGCAAAAGGGGGTCCAACCCGTTACTAGCATGGTGTACCTAATAAAGTGGCCAGTGAGTGTACAGTGCCTTGTATTCGGCCCCCTGGAACTTTTCAACCTTTTCCCACATATCATGCTTCAAACAAAAAGATACCAAATGTAAATTTTTGGTGAAGAATCAACAACAAGTGGGATACAATTGTGAAGTTGAACGAAATTTATTGGTTATTTTAAATTTTTGTGGAAATTCAAAAACTGAAAAGTGGGGAGTGCAATATTATTCGGCCCCTTTAACTTAATACTTTGTTGCGCCACCTTTTGCTGCGATTACAGCTGCAAGTCGCTTGGGATATGTCTCTATCAGTTGTGTACATCGAGAGACTGAAATTCTTGCCCATTCTTCCTTGGCAAACAGCTCGAGCTCAGTGAGGTTTGATGGAGATCGTTTGTGAACAGCAGTTTTCAGCTCTTTCCACAGATTCTCGATTGGATTCAGGTCTGGACTTTGACTTGGCCATTCTAGCACCTGAATACATTTATTTGTGAACCATTCCATTGTAGATTTTGCTTTATGTTTGGGATCATTGTCTTGTTGGAAGACAAATCTCCGTCCCAGTCTCAGGTCTTTTGCAGACTCCAACAGGTTTTCTTCAAGAATGGTCCTGTATTTGACTCCATCCATCTTCCCATCAATTGTAACCATCTTCCCTGTCCCTGCTGAAGAAAAGTAGGCCCAAGCCATGATGCTGCCACCACCATGTTTGATAGTGGGGATGGAGTGTTCAGGGTGATGAGCTGTGTTGCCTTTACGCCAAACATATCGTTTGGCATTGTTGACAAAAAGTTTGATTTTGGTTTCATCTGACCAGAGCACCCTCTACCACATGTTTGATGTGTCTCCCAGGTGGCTTGTTGCAAACTTTAAACAACACTTTTTATGGATATCTTTGAGAAATGGCTTTCTTCCATAAAGGCCAGATTTGTGCAGTGTATGACTGATTGTTGTCCTATGGACAGACTGTCCCTCCTCAGCTGTAGATCTCTGCAGTTTATCCAGAGTGATCATGGGCCTCTTGGCTGCATCTCTGACCAGTCTTCTCCTTGTTTGAGATGAAAGTTTAGAGGGACGGCCGGGTCTTGGTAGATTTGCAGTGGTATGATACTCCTTCCATTTCAATATGATCGCTTGCACAGTGCTCCTTTGGATGTTTAGAGTTTTGGAAATCATTTTGTATCCAATTCCGGCTTTAAACTTCTCCGCAACAGTATCACGGACCTGCCTGTTATGTTCCTTGGTCTTCATGATGCTCTCTGTACTTCAAACAGAACCCTGAGACTATCACAGAGCAGGTGCATTTATACGGAGACTTGATTACACACAGGTGGATTATATTTATCATCATTAGTCATTTAGGACAACATTGGATCATTCAGAGATCCACAATGAACTTCTGGAGTGAGTTTGCTGCACTGAAAGTAAAGGGGCCGAATAATATTGCACGCCCCACTTTTCAGTTTTTGAATTTCCACAAAAATGTAAAATAACCAATAAATTTTGTTCACCTTCACAATTGTGTCCCACTTGTTGATTCTTCACCAAAAATTTACATTTGGTACCTTTTATGTTTGAAGCATGATATGTGGGAAAAGGTTGAAAAGTTCCAGGGAGCCAAATACTTTCGCAAGGTACTGTAAGTCATTTCTTGGCATTGTGGGCTATAACAGGCGGTTCATCCTAAGTTTTGCTAGAATTGCCGCCCCATTGACAGATCTGCTTAAAGGTACCAAGTCGACTGCAGTTAAATGGACTATTGACACAGAGATGACTTTTCAGAAGCTGAAGCAGGCTCTGTGTGTAAACATCCGGTTCTGGTCACACCAGACCTCAGCAAGGAGTTCTTGGTCCAGACAGATGCCTCAGAAGTCAGGTTGGGAGCTGTGCTGTCTCAGGAGATAAATGGGGAAGAACATCCCATCCTGTATTTGAGCCGGAAGCTCTTGTCATGCGAGAAAAATTACGCCATTGTGGAGCAGTGTCTGGCCATAAAATGGGCAGTTGGGCAGTGGATACATTGAGGTATTATGTACTAGGCCGGAGGTTCAAACTTGTGTCTGATCATGCCCCGCTGAGATGGTTAAGGGAGAAACAAGGTAAGAATGCCCGGGTGACTAGGTGGTTCTTAGGCCGCCAGGATTTCAGGTTCCACGTAGAGCACAAGCCCGGGAAGCTACACGTGAATGCAGATGCCCTCTCCCGAATTCCCTGTTTGGTGTCCGAGGGTGCCAAAGCCCCCAGGCTTTTGTTAGAGGGAGGGGAAAATGTGACATGGTCACTGGTGTTGTACATGAGGGGAGATATGTCACAAAGATTGCTGTTCTGTGTGACGTGAAAACCATAAGTGTTTTCTCCAGTATCGTATGTGCTGAGAGCAATCCAGTCGCTATATGGGCATGGCTTTCATGGTGGGTAGGTCAGAGATGGGCGGGGCACCTATCCACCATATCTCCACCTCCAGGGTGTTGCTGGAGGGGAGTTAAATGTCCAGCCAGTTTTTTTTTTTTTTTCTTTCACCTTGTTTGTGGAGGTATCAAGCCTCCAGATTGCTAGCACCTACGAGAGCTGCTGTGTGTGTTGTACCATAGGACCTGGGCAGGATGGTCTATGGACTATTTATTTTCATTTGAGCCGGACAGGCCTTTTTCTATTACCTTTTTGTTGTTTTGTTTTTGTTTTATGTGGCAATAAACCATTGAGAGACTTTAACCACCCATGTGCCTGAGTCTACCTAGAGGAGCAGCTGACGCCGGTTTCACATTCACGCTTTTGAGCGCAGCGACGGCCTGCGCACGGCCGCCGCTAAGCCCCGCCCCCTGCCCCGCCTCCACCGGTATCTCCGCCTCCGGGCGCATGACGTTGCATGCGTCATGCCTCCCCTATCTTCATCACAGAGGGCGCAGGCCGTGCGCAGTCTGCGCACAGTCTGCGTTTGGCGGCGCATGCGTCCTTTTGACGGTGCGCCGAGCACAACCAAAATGCAACAGGTTGCGTTTGGCGCTGCTCGGCGCACCGTCAAAAGGACGCATGCGCCGCCAAACGCAGACTGTGCGCAGACTGCGCACGGCCTGCGCCCTCTGTGATGAAGATAGGGGACGCACGACGCATGCAACGTCATGCGCCCGGAGGCGGAGATACCGGTGGAGGCGGGGTAGGGGGCGGGGCTTAGCGGCGGCCGTGCGCAGGCCGTCGCTGCGCTCAAAAGCGCGAATGTGAAACCGGCCTGAGCCTGTCAACCCCTCAAACGGGGTTTGTGTGAAATTATGTCCAATTTGCAATCATTTTCAGTTTTTTTTTATGTTGTTCCAGTACACACAAAGGAAATAAATGTGTGTAGTAAAACGTGTAATTACAATAATTTTCTGGGAGAAATGCTTCATTTTCTGGAAAATTTCAAGGGTGCCAACATTTTCAGCCATGACTTTATAAGCTATTGATAAATTAATATTTTTAAATATTTCTCATTCCTCCAACATTTTCTATTTTTCTGTTTGTTTTTTTTTTCAGGTTGGGAGAAAAAACTTCAGAATGCTGTGTATCGCGAGCTTAGTGTGTATGTATCATCTTCTGATATCCAAAAATGACTGGCTTACTGTTTTCCATAATGCTGACATAAATGTGTGAAATTTACATATTGTGACAACATGGAGATCAATTGGCTCTATAAGAGGGCTAGCAGGCAAAGAACATTTAGTCAAGCGCATTTCTTCCTGGCCGCTATCTAAATGCATATTTAGACCCATCCTATCAGAGGAGCCTGAGCTTATCGCCCAGCACCTCAAAACCCATCACTACCAATGCCGTTCCTTATTATAGTGATCATGATTCCAACACTGTCCATGGGAAAGCTTATCCGTCTCCAGATGGGGCACACTTAGAATAAAGCAACTCTGCAGAATCCTCACAATCCTCAGCACATACTCTTGGGATTTGCCAGTGGCAAGACTGAGCGGTCATGTAACCGAAAGTATGTGATACGCGTACTCCTGCCCACATTCTGACTAAATGTGCACAGCCTTGTTCAATTCCCTTGCATTGTGCTTGTCCACGCACGTCTAGTCGAAATGTGTCTGGAAGTATACATATCGCATACTTGCGGTCCCATGACTAGCACCACAGAATCCTCAAAGCATGTGATGTGAAGATTCACAAAGGGTGACAGCTGTCTTTCGTGAAAAACCTGGACACCAAAATTTGAGTCTGGGCATTCTAAATCAGATCTATTTTAGATAACCAATTTTTAACTTTTTTGGGAAAATCTCACTACTTAGAGGATGATCCCAATTTTACGTCACAGCGGAGAGTGGCCACCAAGGACGTCTTTCACTTTGAAGGACATGGCCAATCTATTCTTTTCACAGAGTCTATTGTTTTCATTGGAGGTTATGCAATTCTTCATTTCACATGTGGTGGCGCTGCAGGGAATTGCTACTCTTGCTGTCAGATTTTCCAACAGATTTACATATGATTGATCAGGATCCCTGCAGTGAAAATTTTTGAGATCATGTTTTTGATGGGATTATTTTATCATGCAGCAAATATCCATGCAGGCAGGCACCAGTTCAACTTCAAATAAATTGTCATGAAAAAATGGAGTTTACTTTTTTTTTCTTAATTTTTGTATTCTAGGCTTCCAGCTCCTTGCCATCCTGCAGCACCAGCTGAACATATCAAAGAACCCTTGGCATATATGAGGCGAGCTCAGGTAGGTGGCGAGAACATCAGATACTGGACAGTTATGCATGCAGTGCAGTCACGTTTGGCTGATTTTTAATGTCATTTAATCTGAATCTAGCCATTTTTGGAAACTAATCGAAGTTAAAAATAAAAAAACTAATTGAAAAATAAATGTAACTGTAGGTAGTTATTTTCTGGACATTTACAAGCAGATTAATGGATTGGTCTGTTGTGTTATGCTGCCATGATTCCATGTGAGAGCACATTCATATATAGATTTATGATCAACATAATCTACTGTGATAACAATGATATAAAAACAAATGAAAAAAGACAGGGTAGAAAAATGGCCTCCAAAATGGTGGGGAATGAGAGCAGCAGCAGGTAATAATAAAGTGCACAGTGTAGGTTGAAGAATATAATACATGCACCACATATAGAGGAACCGGGCAAATTTATAGTCCTTTTATTCAAGAACTGGCAGGAAACGGGGCGGACATAGCAAGCACTGTAATGTCCTCCGGTGGAAGATTCCCTATAATTAGGCAGATGGAGGCACTGTGGATGCTTGCTGACCTGTGGTCCTTCGGTGTCCGTCTTTTTAGTCATGCATAAAAATCACGGTCCGCCACAATTTTGTACACTTCTGAAAAGAAGGACGCCACTGAACAATGACCAGATGGAGTCCAGAATAATTCTGCTGACCCATTATAGTGAGTGCCTCCTTCGGTGGTTTCATTTCAATTACGTCACTCGGATATTTACATGTAAACCTCGCTGTAAGTGCTCAGCATAGAGCGCCAGATAAAAGTGATCCCAAATGTTGTGTAAAATGTTCCCAACAAAACCTTCAACTCCAATCCACAAAAATAGCAAGGCCTCACTCTGGTCCGTCATCTGTCAATGGAAATATAGGGGTGTTCCACGTTACTGGTAGTACAAAGGCTCTGGAAAATCTCTATAGCTCCTCGCACACCAAAAGAAATTCAGCAAATTCTGCGCTCTCAAATCCAAAAGCCCCCTCTCTTCTGAACCCCATAATGTGTCTAAACCACATTTAGCATCGATATGTTTGAGATTTCTGTGGCGATGACAGACCCCCCCCCCCCCTAAATTACGGGTGCGCGTCTCCAGAAGCAAGAGCTGGGCACTACAACGTACTTGTGACTGCGACTCACTGGGCACTGCAATGGCCATTTGCAATTTTAACTCCGCAACATCCACTACTGCTGGTTTTTGGAAAACAATGGAGTCAAAATCACCACTACACCTGTAGATAAACTCTCGAAGGGGTAGCATTTCCAAAATGGGGTAAATTGATTGGGGATTTTTCTCTTCTATCACTTAGGGGCTGTGTATTTGAAGTCTGCAAAATATTCTAGCAAAATCCGCGCTCCACGAGGCAAATGGCACTCCATCTCTCCCAAGTCTCGCTGTGTAGCGAGACTGTACAGCTAACATATTGGATATTTCTACATTCAGCAGAAATTGTGGGAATAATTTTGGTGCCATTTTTACACATTTCCCAGTATGAAAATGTAAAATTTTGGGCTAACGTACAATTTTAGGGGTAAAAATGTAATTATTTCACTGCCCAATAGTATAAATTTCTGTGAAACACCTGTGGTGCCAATATAATTTCTGCACCCCTAGATTTATTGAGAGGTATAGTTTGTAAAATGGGGTCACTTATGGGGGGTTCTGCTTTTCTGCCACCTCAGGGACACTACCAATGTGACATGGCATCCTCACTCCAGTCCAGCAAAATCTGAACTGAGTTTTTGACCACATATGGGGTATTGGTGTACTCAAGAGAAATTTCTCAACATTTTTTTTGTGGTCCATTTTCTCCTGATACCCTTGTGAAAATAAAAAAGGGGCTAAAATAACATTTTTGTGGGGATTTTTTTTTTTAAATTTCATTTTCAACAGTAGACACTTCTGTGAAGCACCTGAGGATTCAGGATGCTCACCACACATCTAAATACATTCATTGAGGTGTCTAGTTTTAAAAATGGGGTCACTTGTGTGTGGTTTCCCCTGTTTTGGGCACATCAAGGGCTCTTAAAACATGACCTTACACCCGCAGAACATTCCATTAAAATCCAAAACGTCACTTCATCCTTTCTGAGCCCTGCGGTGGTCCCGAACAGTAGTTTTCCCCCACATACAGTAGGGGAAAAAAGTACTTAGTCAGCCACCAATTGTGCAAGTTCTCCAACTTATAAAGATAAGAAAGGCCCGTAATTGACATCATAGGTAGACCACAACTATGAGAGTCAAAATGAGAAAACAAATCCAGATAATCACCTTGTCTGATTTGGCAAGATTTATTTTGCAAATTATGGTGGATAACAAGTATTTGGTCTTTAACAAAAGTTCATCTCAGTATTTTGTTATATATCCTTTGTTGGCAATGACAGAGGTCAAACGTTTTCTGTAAGTCTTCACAAGGTTGGGACACACTGTTGGTGATATATTGGCACATTCCTCCATGCAGATCTCCTCTAGAGCAGTGATGTTTTGGGCCAGTTGCTGGGCAACACGGACTTTCAAATCCCTCCAAAGGTTTTCTATGGGGTTGAATTCTGGAGACTGGCTAGGCCACAACAGGACCTTCATATGCTTCTTATGAAGCCACTCCTTCGTTGCCCTGGCGGTATGCTTGTGATCATTATCATGCTGAAAGACCCATCCACGTTTCATCTTTAATGCCCTTGCTGATGGAAGGAGGTTTGCACTCAAAATCTTTCGATAAATGGCCCCATTCATTCTTTCATGTATACGGATCAGTCATCCTGGTCCCTTTGCAGAGAAACAGCCCCAAAGAATGATGTTGCCACCCCCATGCTTCAGAGTAGGTATGGTGTTCTTTGGATGTAACTCCGCATTCTGTCTCCTCCAAACATTACGAGTTTTGTTTCTACCAAACATTTTTACTTTGGTTTCATCAGACCATATGACATTCTCCCAATACTCTTCTGGATAATTCAAATGCTCTCTAGCAAACTTCAGACGGGCCCGGTCATGAACTGGCTTAAGCGGGGGGACACATCTGGCACCGCAGGATCTGAGTCCCTGGCAACGTAGTGTGTTACTGATTATAGCTTTTGTTACGGTGGTCCCAGCTCTATGTAGGTCATTCACTAAGTCCCCCCCGTGTGGTTATGGGATTTTTGCTCACCGTTCTTGTGATCATTTTGACTCCACGAGGTGAGATCTTGCGTCGAGTCCCAGATTGAGGGAGATTATCAGTGGTCTTGTATGTCTTCCATTTTCTTATTATTGCTCCCACAGTTGCTTTCATCACACCAAGCTGCTTGCCTATTGCAGATTCAGTCTTTCCAGCCTGGTGCAGGGCTACAATTTTGTTTCTGGTGTCTTTAAACAGCTCTTTGGTTTTCACCATAGTGGAGATTGGAGTGTTACTGTTTGAGGTTGTAGACAGGTGTCTTTTGTACTGATAACAAGTTAAAACAGGTGCCATTACTACAGGTAATAAGTGGAGGACAGAGAAGCCTCTTAAAGAAGAAATTACAGGTCTGTGAGAGCCAGAAATCTTGCATGTTTTAAGTGACCAAATGCTTATTTTACACCATAATTTGCTAAATAAATGTTGCCAAATAAGACAAGGTGATTTTCTGGATTTGTTTTCTCAGTTTGACTCTCATAGTTGTGGTCTACCTATGATGTCAATTACATGCCTCTCTCATCTTTTTAAGTGGGAGAACTTGAACAATTGGTGGCTGACTAAATATTTTTTTTCCCACTGTATAGGGCATCAGCGTACTCAAGAGAAGTTGCACAACAAATTTTAGGGTCCATTTTTTCCTTTTACCCTTGTGAAAATAAAAACTGGGGCTAAAAACAGTTTTGTGGGAAAAATGTGGGTTTTTTTTTTTACATTTTCACTGCTCAATGTTATAATCTTCTATGAAGCATTTGGTGGTTGAAGGTGCTCACCATAGATCTAGATAAGTTCCTTGTGGGGTTTCTGAAATGTGATCACTTGTGGGGAGTTTCCATTATTTAGGCATATCAGGAGCTCTCCAAATGCGACATGGTGTCCGCTAATGATTCCAGCAAATTTTGCATTAAAAAGTCAAATGGCGCTCCTTCCCTTCCGAAATCTGCCGTGCTCCCAAACAGTAGTTATCCTCCACATATTGGGTATCTGCATACTCAGGAGAAATAGCACAACAAATTGTATGGTACATTTTCTCCTGTTACCCTTGTGTAAAAAAAATTTTTGGCTAAAAGAACATTTTTGTGGGAAAAATTAGATATTTATTTTATTTTTATTTTTTTTAATGACTGAACGTTATAAACTTCTGTGAAGCACCTGGAGGTTCAAGGTGCTCACCAGACATTGTAAGGTGGCGCATATTGTTCATGTTGGGAGACACTCACTCGGCAGCGGATTAACCACGACAGGCACGGGTTGTTCACATAAATCAGTCCATCTGGTTTATTGTGCAGCATACACATATAGCAGCAGCAGTCTTACATCAGACCAAATGAATATTCATAGTGGAGCACCGCTCCCTTAGCCCTGTGGTCACACAGGCTGTGCTTTGTCCAGCAACCAGGCTTTACAGTCTCAGTTAATTCCCCCTGACCGGGTTACCTCTTAGCTGCTTCTGACATCCCTTCCTTCCTAGGGACTGTCCAGTACTCACAGGCTATTACACACAGGCCACACACGGTCAGCAGCGTCCACATGTGCGCTTCAGGAAGGTAGCCCACCTTCCAGCACGACAGCCTTCCGGGACCTTTCCACACGGATCAATTGGATCCAGGCATTCACTCGTGTGACCTACCCTGGTCACCTTATATGGTCCATAGCCACGCCCACCGGATCACATGGCTATAACCTCATTGCAGGTCCTATATCAGACACCCATGCATACACACATATACAGGCTTACTATGGGCGTTTTTTAGACACATGCCCCTGGGTGGGTTTGTAGGTGACTGGTCCCACCCGTCTCACCAGCCACCTGAAAGCTCTCCCTGATACATTGTAACAAAAACCTCAGCAGTACCTCTGCTGATCAACACTCGTTCAAGCTTCCATCCCAGGGCCACCCCCCGGGATACATAACAGTCATTTAGCATCCTCCGTTCATCCTATCTCCATTACCACAATGGATATGCGTGTGTGTATGACCCATACAGCGCCCCCTAGCTGTCACAGTGGTCACTGCACCACAACATCTAGATAAGTTCCATGAGGGGTCTGGTTTCCAAAATGGGCTTACTTTTGGGGGTTAATGCCACTCTTTAGGCACATCAGGGGCTCTCCAAAGGCGATATACATCCGCTAATGATTCCAAAAATGTTTGCATTCAAAAAGTCAAATGTCACTCCTTCACTCCCTAGCCAAGCCGTGCAGCCAAAACAATAATTTTTCCCTACATATGTGGTACTCAGGAGAATTTGATCAACAAATTGTATGATGCAGTATCTCATGTTACCCTTGTGAAAATTTTCAGTTAAAAAAAGATTTTTTGTGGGGAAAATGGGATTTTTTTTATTATCATGACTGAACGTTATAAACTTCTGTGAAGCACCTGGTGTACAAGGTGCTCACCAAACATCTAGATAAGTTCTCTTAGGGTTCTAGTTTCCAAAATGGTGTCATTTGTGAGCGATTTCCACTGTTTAGGCACATCAGGGGATCTTCAAACTCGACTTGGCATCCACTAATTATTCCAGCAAGTTTTATATTCAAGAAATCAATCGGCTCTACTTCCCTCCTGAGTTCTGCCATGTGTCCAAACAGTGTTTTTCCCACACTTTTGGGTTATCTGCATGCTCTTGAGAAATTGCAAAACAAATTTTGGGATTCGTTTTTTCCTTTTACCCTTGCGAAAATAAAAACATTTTTGGTCTAGAGGAAAATTTTTGTGAAAAAAAAGTCAAATGTTCGTTTTTTTTTCTTCCACATTCCATTAATTCCTGTGAAGCACGTGAAGGGTTAATGAACTTCTTGAATGTGGTGTTAAACACTTTGGGAGGGTGCAGTTTATAAAATGTTGTCACTTTTGGGTATTTTCTGTCATATATGCCCCTCAAAGTCGCTTCAAATATGAGATGGTCCCTAAAAATAAAAGGTTTTGGAAATTTTCTTGAAAATTGAGAAATCGCTGGACAACTTTTAACCCTTGTAGCTTCCAAACAAAAGAAAAAAAATAAGAAAATTGTGCTGATGTAGACAGGTGGGAGATATTAGTTATTAACTGTTTAATGTGACATAAATCTCTGATTTAAGGGAATAAAAATTAAAAGTTTGAAAATTTAAACAATGCAAAGAATGCAAGTCATATCGAACAAATTTTTCAAATATCATGAAGTACAATACGTCACGAGAAAACCACAAAAAGTGACACTCGTCAGAATTGTAAAATTTGGCCTGATCAGGAAGGTGAAAACAGGCTTCGGGGTGAAGGAGTTCAAGATATTCTTAAGGATCCCCCACCTACCACTTATTCTGTCACTTGTTACCTTGTAAACCACGAATGCTGGATCTTCACCAGCCCCCTGTAATAATTTATCAACCCCTTCCATCACATGCCGAACTCTGGCACCAGGAAGGCAACAAAGCGTTTGGTTGAGTTGGTTTGGGCAACAAACTATTCTATCAAAACTGTGGAACTTCACAACACAAAGTCAAAGATGCTCCAGATATGTCATTTATAGAGAATTATTATTATTACTATTTATTATTATAGCGCCATTTATTCCATGGTGCTTTACATGTGAGGAGGGGTATACATAATAAAAAAAAAGTACAATAATCTTATTCAGTACAAGTCACGACTGGTACAGGAGAGAGGTCCCTGCCCACGAGGGCTCACAATCTACAAGGGATGGGTGAGGATACAATAGAGGAGGGCAGAGCTGGTCGTGCAGCGGTTTGGTGGATTGGTGGTTACTGAAGGTTGTAGGCTTGTCGGAAGAGGTAGGTCTTCAGGTTCCTTTTTAAAGGTTTACACAGTAGGCGAGAGTCTGATATGTTGGGTAGAGAGTTGCAGAGGAGGGGGGATGCTCGGGAGAAATCTTGTATGCAATTGTTGGAAGAAAACATAAGAGGGGAGTCGATAAGGACATCTTGTGAGGATCGAAGGTTGTGTGCTGGTAGGTACCTGGAGACGAGGTCATAGATGTATGGAGGAGACAGGTTGTGGATGGCTTTGTATGCCATGGTTAGGGTTTTGAACTGGAGTCTCTGGGTAATGGAGAGCCAGTGAAGGGATTGACAGAGATTAGAGGCCGGGGAATAGTTGGGGGACAGGTGCATTAGTCACACAGCAGAGTTTAAGATAAATTGGAGGGGCGCGAGAGTGTTCGAGGGGAGGCCACACAGCAGGAGGTTGCAGTAGTCAAGACGAGAAATCATGAGTGCATGCACTAGAGTTTGTGCCGATTCTAGATTGAGGAATGTACGGATCAGGGAGATGTTTTTGAGTTGAAGTCAGGAGGAGGTGGAAAGGGCTTGGATATGTGGTTTGAAGGAGAGATCAGAGTCATGGATTACCCCGAGGCAGTGAGCTTGTGGGACTGGGGAGAGTGAGCGGCCATTTACTGCTCACTCTCAGAATGTAGGCAGTTATCACAATGTAATATTTACCCATATGTAAATGACATGAAAATTAATGCCCCAGGTGGATTTAGAATTTATTTCCATTTAAGATTGTCTTTTCTTGGAGAATAGTACCACTGTCCTGATTGATGGTGAAATTTTAAGAAGTTTTATATTAAGTTGTTTCTGACCTATGAATATTAGAAGGTGACATCCTATATACCTACGGGACAAAGCGTTTTTTTCTGTACTAGAAGTGTCATTAGATAAAAATAGACTGAACCCATCTATTTGCTACAGGTTGTGGTGGTCTCCTGACAATTGTCAGTGGAGAGATGGGTCGGACAGCTGGAGTTTCACTGTCCAATTCTGTTTTTGGCAGTGGATTTCTCCTCTCTTCCCACACAAAACACATGAACTCTCAGCCGAGTGCTCATTTATATGGAGGAGTCGGGAGAGGGAGCTATCTGCCCAGTGAAAATTCTGCCGACAACTATCTCATGTGTATGGCCAACTATACGGCAGTGAGAATACAAGATGTTCTGATGGTGAGAATTTGTTGAAGGGCTCCTGGATAATGCGAATTACTAGCAATAAAGAAATAACTGTTTCCTTATACCATGTTTAGGTTACAGCTTTCATCAGCAGTAACACACACAAAAAACTTGGTGAAAAGCAATATAGATATTCCATATTCCGTAACTGTAATAGTTTTTAGCTTACAGTATTTTCTTGGCAGCATATGGTGGTCATATTTATAGATTACAACAGGTATATTGTTATTTGCCAACCTTTTCTTTGGTATGAGCACATAAATCCGTTTCTTATTTTCCTTTTCCTCTGCAATGCAAACAATATAAAATTACACATTTTAAAGTGATTCAGCAATTCATCCTCTGAGATGAAAAAGCAAAGGAATGTTGTTGAACAGATTTGAAGAACTATTTCTGGACTTTTAATATTGTACAACTCTCCTTTTATTTTAGTTCTGTGCTCTGAAGCAGACTTTGAAAAATTTAATATTTGTGCAATAAACTATCTGTATTGTAAGCAACACAAGAAAATAAAGACACTATAGTGACGCACCAGCGAACAGGCAGATCTCGCCAGCGATCAGCACCATGGGTAACAAGCGCACGCTTCGCTTAGTTACCCGCCGTGTACCTTGGATACCAGCGTGCTCGTGCTGGGAGCTGGTATCCAAGGTAAACAGCGAGTAACTAAGCGCGTGCGGCGCTTAGAAACCCGCTGTTTACCATGGATACAAGCTCCCAGCGCGAGCACGCTGGTATTCAAGGTACACGGCGGGTAACTAAGCGAAGTACGCGCTTAGTTACCCGCAGTTTACCTTGGAGACCAGCTCCCAGCGTCTGCTTACAGCGCTGGGAGCTCGCTGATCGATGTCCAGGACATTTTTTGATCGTTGGTCTCCCGCTGGTCAGCATGCATCGTTGCGTGTGGCAGGCGGGAGACCAACGATCAAAAAATGTCCTAGACATTAGTGCACGATCAACGATACCCAGCGGGGGGGGGGGGGGGGCGGTCGCTGATACATGTCACACACAGTGAGATCGCTGGTGAGATCGCTGTTGCGTCACAAAACTTGTGATTTAGCAGCGATCTCGCTAGTGATCTCGCTGTGTGTGACAGGGGCTTTAGTCTGGAGGGTGCAAGGCCAACAAGTTCATCATAGTAAATTAGGCCGATATGTGCTCCGCTTTATGGTACTTTTCTTGCAGTGGCTGCTGATAGATGTGATAAATTCATGAAGAGACTTGCAAGTCTTAAAGGAAACTTGACAGGTGATACATGCTGACTGTGGATCAGGAAGCATGTATCAGACTCTGTAGACTAGTCGAGAAGGTGGGTCCACAGGGAGAGACCTGTCCTTCATGGGGAGCAGACGGGTGACTTTTAAAGAATGTTTTTCTCTGAAACTCTGCAGTGTCTAATACAAGCTCACCTTGGCTCAGGTTCCCTTTAATAAACTTGGCCCGTCTTAGCGCCAGCGTAAAATGCCAGTCTGGATAAATTGAGGCCTTTATCTTTATTCTTTTTGTTTAGGCGAGCTGGGAGAAGAGGATCCTGAAGAGTCTGAACAGTATGTGTACAGAGCTGAATATTCCTCTTGCACGTAAGGTAGTGTGTCCGTCTGCTTTACTGTTAGGCTGGTTTCACATTAGCGCTTTTGTGCGCAGCGCATCGGGCGCACCAGTGCGCATGCGCACTGCGCACCTATATTTTACATGATGTGCGCATGGTCTTGCGCATATTTGCGCTTTCGTGCGCATGCGTTTTTTTGTCTTTTGCGCCAGGCGCGTCAGACGCAACATGTTGCATTTTTGGTTCCGCCCTGTCTCGTTAAAACAACGCATGCGCACGGAATGCGCACGGAATGCGCAAAAACACCACATTGGAGCCTATGGGAGCGCAATACTTGCGCATGGTCTTGCGTTTTTATGCGCATGCGTTTTTTACATAAACATGACTGAAATTTGGTCTAGACAGTAAAAAAACAAAATTGAACCAAGGTGATAAAATGGTGTGGGCACTGGGATTCCACAATACTTTAAGGATTGCTCACTAGTGGACACACAGCACAAGCTGCACCAATGTAAGTATGAAAAACCTAATGTCTGGCTGAAATTTCAATACATTTCTATGTACTTATGTCTCTTTTTTTTTTTATTGCAGCATGTCTTCATCTGGTGAAGAATATGTCCCCGGGACAGGGCAAGAGGCAGAAGAAGTGAGTACTATGCTTCCGTATGGATTTGAAAAAATAAACACATGTGATTAATTTTTTTGGTTTAATTTTCAGAGCTCATCCTCCATCACGCCACCACCACCGGAGGAACGGCAGGAGCAGCAAGGCCAAGTGCGGGCGGGTAGACGTGATGTAAGTACAGACGGACTGTTTGTTTTTTTTTTTTTACTTATTTTCTAGTCTGGTTTTTTTTTTTTTTTTTTTTTTTTTTTGTATTTTTTAATTTTATTTTTTTTAAATTTTCATGGTTGTTTTTTTCGATGTTTGTTGTTTTTTTTCCATTTATTTCCATTTAAAACAAATAATTTTTTCATGGATTGTTTATCAATATCTAGGGCTCAAAGTGTGTATGTGTGTGTGTGTGTTTGTGTGTGTGTGTGTGTATGTTTGTTTGTTTGGGTATATGGGCACGGGACTATGGGATGGAGGATATATATGATGGGTATATGGGATAGAGGATATGTATGATGGTATATGGGCACGGGACTATGGGATGGCGAACATGTATCATGTGTATATGGGCACAGGCATATGAGATGGCGAATATGTATGATGGGTATATGGGCACAGGACTATGGGATGGAGGATATGTATGATGGAATATGGGCACGGGACTATGGGATGGAGGATATATATGATGGGTATATGGGCATGGGATGGAGGATATGTATGATGGTATATGGGCACGGGACTATGGGATGGCGAATATGTATGATGGGTATATGAGCATGGGACTATGGGATGGAGGATGTGTGATGGGTATATGGGCACTGGACTATGGGATGGAGGATATGTATGATGGAATATGGGCACGGGACTATGGGATGGAGGATAATTTTAAATTTATATAACTAACCACAGTTAGTTACTATGCCCGGGCAGCGCCGGGCTCTTCAGCTAGTTATCGATATTTTTTTTTTTTTAAATCTTTCAAAGATTAATGTTTGTCTTTCTTTTCTAGGCTCCACAGCGGGAGGAGGACCTCGCCCTGGACAACGACGAGCTCATCCGTCTAGTCCAGGAGCGAGTCCCGTTGTGGGACACCCGTCACCAACTGCACTCGGACAACGTGGTGATCCGGCGGCTCTGGAACGAGGTGGCCGCATCGCTGATGGATGGCTGGGACAATGCCTCTCCCCGGGTCCGCAAGGATTTTCGTAAGTATTTAAATGCAGTGTGATGCAGCAGTGATCTTGGCCGGGATCACCCAACTGTGTGTGATGCTATTAACTCCATGGAGTTTCTATCATCACACACAGTTGGATGATCACAGCCTCCAGTGCATAGTCTTACTTTTTTTCTTTTTTTTTTTTTTTCCATCACAGTGAACAAAGTCAGAACCCGTTGGCGCTCGATGAAGGACCGCTTCAACAGGGATATCCGTCAGGAGAATAAGGTTCGCAGTGGTGCTGCGGCAAGGACCGGCACGAAGTACCGATACCATCGTGCCTTGGCATTTTTAAGACCGGTCCTTGCCTCCCGAACGTAAGTATTTTCTAGTTGTATTGTGTTTTATTCTGTGCTTTTCTATTCCACAGGAGTTGGCGATTGTTAATTTATGGTAGTAATTTCTTTCTTTTCTTTTCACAGCACCTGGAGCAGCACCCTGCAACCTGGTCCCGAAGCGGTCCTTCATCAAGCTGCCCCGGACCCCTCCCAGCCATCCATCAGCGAGGAAGCACCTTGCAGGTCTGCACCACAGTCATCTGGAGACCAGGAAGCTGGTCGCTCAGGTGTTCCCCTGTCCCAGGTCTCTGCCACTGGTTTTGCGGGCACTTCCCGCCAGCAGCGGCAGAGGACCTTGGACAGGCCTCTCATGCCCGAGTTCGTTGAATTGAGCTCGGTCTTTCAGAGTAGCCTCAAGGCACTCTCCGATAGACTTGAGAGTGGTTTCCTCCTTTTGGACCAACGCTACAAGTCTATCGAGGGTCGC